>NC_133401.1:32920109-33126369 GCF_047511655.1 Castor canadensis | reverse complement strand
GCCAGAATTATACCCTTGAAAGAAGATCTCACTTATCACTGGGGAACAATGTGCTGGATGCTGCAGATCATAACACCCATGGTTCTCTTTTAGTGAAACATGTTTCTTGGCCGTAGAAGATTTGGCCTATTTGGAACCAAAGGAGTGTTATTCCAACTAGAAAGCCATGGTTTTTAGCCAGTATTCCTTTCAAAAAGTACCTCAATTCTCATAAGTAAACAATGTCCTAGATGCTCCTGATTCTGCCACCGAGGGTTTAATTTCGAGAGATACAAGTGTTTAGTCAACTCACCAGAGTAGGCCTATTTGCAGCAAAAGGAGCCATTCTCCACCTGTTAAACTTTGATTTGCAGGAAGTACACCATCCAAAACTCATTGAATTACCACAGGGAAACAATGTGCTAGATGCTCCTGGTTCTAACACACATGCTTTTCTTTGAGAGATACATGTGTTTCTTACCTTACCTGAACAGGCCCATTTGGAACAAAACGAGCATTTCTTCACCTGGAAAACTCAGATAAGAAGAAAGTATTCCTTTCAAAACCCATCCAATTCTCACAGGTAAACAATGTGCTAGTTGCTCCTGCTGATAACACACACAGTCTTCTTTGCAGAGAGACATGTGTTTCTTCAATTAAGCTGATGAAGCTTATTTGGAGCAAAATGAGCCTTTCTCCACCTTGAAAAGTAGGAATTGAAGGACATATTCCTTTCAAAAACTAACTCAATTATCACAGGGAAATAATATGCTAGATTCTGCAGCATCTAACACAGATGATTTCCTTCTGAGAGATACATGTGTTTCGTCATCTAAGCTGAGTAGGTCTATTTGCTGCAAATTTAGCCTTCTCCACCTTGAAAATTCCAATTTGCTAGAATTATACCCTTCAAAAACTAACACATTTCTCACAATGGATCAATGTAGTAGATGCTGCAGCAGCTAATATAGATGTCTCTCCTTGGAGACATACATGAGTTTCTTGACCATCACTGAATCGGCCCATTTGGAACAAAATGAACCTTATACCAATGCGAAAACTGTGATTGGCAACAAGTATTCCTTCCTAAAACTAACACAGTTCTCATAGGTAAACAATGTGCTGGAATCTCTTGATTCTGCTACAGATGCATTTCCTAGGAGAAATATATATGTTTCCTCAACCTAGTTGACTAGGCCTATTTGCAACAAAATGTGCCTTTCTCCACCTTGAAAACTGTGTTTGCAGGAAGTATTCCTTTAAAAAATTAACTGAATTCTCACAAAGCAACCAGGTACCACCTGCTGCAGCTAATAATACAGCCGGTTTTCTTTTCAGAGATTTATGTGCTTCGTCCACTCAGCTGAATAGGCCTATGTGGAACGAACGAGCCTTACTCCAACTTCAAAACTGATTTGCAAAAGGTTTGTCTCTGAAAGCTAACTCAATTCTCACAGGGAAACAAGTTGCTGGTTGCTCTTGCTTCTAATACTGATGGTTTTCTTTCGAGAGATACTTGTGTTTCGTCGACTCAGCATATGATGCATCCAAATTCAAAATCTGATTTGCAGGAAGTGCTCCATTCAAAAACTGCCTCAATTTCCACACGGAAACAATGGGCTCGATACTCCTTCTTCTATTACACACAGTTTTGTCTGGAGAGATAATTGTGTATCATCAACTTAGTTGAATAGGCCTGTTTGTGACAAAATGAGCCATTCTCAACCTTGAAAACTAGGATTAGCAGGAAGTACTCCCTTCCAAAGCGAACTGAGATCTCACAAAGGAACAACGTCTAACACAGACGGTTTGTTTCCGAGACATACGTGTGTTTCTTCACGTTTACTGAGTAGGCCTATTTGGAACAGCAAAAACCTTTCTCCACCTTGAGAAGTTTGATTTGCAGAAATTATTTCTTTCAAAATCTAATCCAATTCCCATAGTTAAGCAATGTGCTAGATGCTCCTGATTCTGTGACAGGTGGTATAATTTCGATAGCTATGTGTGTTTCGCCAAGTCAGCAGAGTAGGTCCATTTGCAACAAACTCAGGCTAAGTCCACCTTGAAAATTCTAATTAGCAGGAAGATTTTCCTTTGACAGCTAACTCTATTCTCCCAGGGAAACAATGTGATCGATGTTGCAGTTTCTCACATAGCTGGTTTTCTATCGAGAGATACATGTGATATTTCAACTCTTCTGAATACGCCTACTTGGAGCAAACAGAGCCTATCTCCACCCTGGAAATTATGATTTGCAAGAAGTGTCCTATGAAAGATTTACTCAATTCTCACAGGGGAACAAAGTGCTTGTGTTCCTGCTGGGAACACAGAAAATTTTCAACCGAGAGAAACATCTGTGTATCACCTTCACAAAACAGTCCTATTTTGAACAAACTGAGTATCTGTTCAACATGAAAATTCAGATTTGAACTATGTATTCCTATCAAAAACTAACTCAATTCTCAAAGGGAAACAGCGTGCTAGTTGCTCCTGCTAATAACATGGACGGATTTTTTGCAGATAGAAATGTGTTTCTTCAACTAAGCTGAATAGGCTTATTTGGAACAAAAGGAGCCACTCTCCACCTTCAAAACTATGAATTGAAGGATATATTCCTTTCAAAAACTAATGCAATTACCACAGGGAAACAATGTGGTAGATGCCACAGCCTCTAACAAAGATGGTTTTCTTTGAAAACCTACATGTGTTTCATTGTTTAAGCTGAACAAGTCTACTTGCTACAAATTTAGACTTCTCCACCATGAAACTTCTGATTTGCCAGAAATACACCCTTCAAAAATTGACTCATTTCTCTCAAGGGAGCAATGTGGTAGGTGATGCAGCTTTAACATACATGCTTGTCTTTGGAGGAGAAGATATATTTGTTTCTTGACTATCGCAGAATAGGCCCATTTGGAACAAAAGGAGCCTTATTGCAACTAGAAAACTATGATTTGCAGTAAGTATTCCTTTCAAAAACTAACAGAGTTCTCATAGGTAAACAACATGCTAGAAGCTCCTGATGCTTTCTCAGATGCTTTTCCTGTGAGAGATACATATGTTTCCTCAACCTAGCTGAATAGGCCTATTTGCAAGAAAAGGTGCCTTCCTCCACCTTGAAACCTAAGATTTGGAGGAACTATTCCTTTCAAAAACTACATGAATTCTCAAAAAGAAACCAACTGCGACATGCTGCAACTTCTGTCATAGATGGTTTTCTTTTCAGAGATTTATAGTTTCATCTCCTCAGTTGAATAGGCCTGTCTGGAACCAATGAGCCTTTCTCCCCCTTAACAACTGTGATTAGCAGGAAGGATTTGTTTCAAAACCTAACTCAATTCTCACAGGGAAACAATGTGCTGGTTGCTCCTGCTTCTAACACACATGGTTTTCTTGCCAGAGATACATGTGGTTCAAAAACTCAGCCTAAGATGCCTATTTGAAACCAAAAGATCCTCTCTTCAACTACAAAAATCTGATTTGGAGGCAGTGTTTCAATCACAAACTACCTCAATGTTCACATGGAAACAAAGGGCTAGATGCTCCTTCTTCATTTACACACGGTTTTCTTTTGACAGATAAATGTGTTTCACCAACTTAGCTGAATAAGCCTGTTTGCAACAAAATGAACCTTTCTCAGTCTTGACAACTATGATTTCCAGGAAGCACTCCCTTCCAAACCGAACTGAGATCTCACAAAGGAACAACGTGTGACATTCTGCAAAGCCTAACACAGACGTTTGTTTTCTGAGACCTACATGTGTTTCTTCAACTTGTCTGAATAAGGCCTATTTGGAACAAAATGAGCATTTCTTCACCTTCTCAATTCAGATCGGAAGTAAGTATTCCTTTCAAAAGCTACCTTGATCCTCACAGGGAAACAATGTGCTAGTTGCTCCTGCTCCTGACACAGACGGTTTTCATTTCAGATATACATGTGTTTCTTCAACTAAGCTGCATAGGCCTCTTTGGAACAAAATGAGCCTTTCTCAAAATTGGAAGCTATGAATTCATGGATGCATTACTTTCAAAAACTAACTCACTTCTCACAGGGAATCCATGCCCTAGGTGTTGCAGCTTTGAACACAAATGGTTTTCTTTGGACAGATACAGGAGTTTGCCATCAGGCTGAATAAGTCTATTTACATCAAATTGCGCTTTTCTCCTCCTTGAAAATTCTGATTTGCCAGAATTATACCCTTGAAAGAAGATCTCACTTATCACTGGGGAACAATGTGCTGGATGCTGCAGATCATAACACCCATGGTTCTCTTTTAGTGAAACATGTTTCTTGGCCGTAGAAGATTTGGCCTATTTGGAACCAAAGGAGTGTTATTCCAACTAGAAAGCCATGGTTTTTAGCCAGTATTCCTTTCAAAAAGTACCTCAATTCTCATAAGTAAACAATGTCCTAGATGCTCCTGATTCTGCCACCGAGGGTTTAATTTCGAGAGATACAAGTGTTTAGTCAACTCACCAGAGTAGGCCTATTTGCAGCAAAAGGAGCCATTCTCCACCTGTTAAACTTTGATTTGCAGGAAGTACACCATCCAAAACTCATTGAATTACCACAGGGAAACAATGTGCTAGATGCTCCTGGTTCTAACACACATGCTTTTCTTTGAGAGATACATGTGTTTCTTACCTTACCTGAACAGGCCCATTTGGAACAAAACGAGCATTTCTTCACCTTGAAAACTCAGATAAGAAGAAAGTATTCCTTTCAAAACCCATCCAATTCTCACAGGTAAACAATGTGCTAGTTGCTCCTGCTGATAACACACACAGTCTTCTTTGCAGAGAGACATGTGTTTCTTCAATTAAGCTGATGAAGCTTATTTGGAGCAAAATGAGCCTTTCTCCACCTTGAAAAGTAGGAATTGAAGGACATATTCCTTTCAAAAACTAACTCAATTATCACAGGGAAATAATATGCTAGATTCTGCAGCATCTAACACAGATGATTTCCTTCTGAGAGATACATGTGTTTCGTCATCTAAGCTGAGTAGGTCTATTTGCTGCAAATTTAGCCTTCTCCACCTTGAAAATTCCGATTTGCTAGAATTATACCCTTCAAAAACTAACACATTTCTCACAATGGATCAATGTAGTAGATGCTGCAGCAGCTAATATAGATGTCTCTCCTTGGAGACATACATGAGTTTCTTGACCATCACTGAATCGGCCCATTTGGAACAAAATGAACCTTATACCAATGCGAAAACTGTGATTGGCAACAAGTATTCCTTCCTAAAACTAACACAGTTCTCATAGGTAAACAATGTGCTGGAATCTCTTGATTCTGCTACAGATGCATTTCCTAGGAGAAATATATATGTTTCCTCAACCTAGTTGACTAGGCCTATTTGCAACAAAATGTGCCTTTCTCCACCTTGAAAACTGTGTTTGCAGGAAGTATTCCTTTAAAAAATTAACTGAATTCTCACAAAGCAACCAGGTACCACCTGCTGCAGCTAATAATACAGCCGGTTTTCTTTTCAGAGATTTATGTGCTTCGTCCACTCAGCTGAATAGGCCTATGTGGAACGAACGAGCCTTACTCCAACTTCAAAACTGATTTGCAAAAGGTTTGTCTCTGAAAGCTAACTCAATTCTCACAGGGAAACAAGTTGCTGGTTGCTCTTGCTTCTAATACTGATGGTTTTCTTTCGAGAGATACTTGTGTTTCGTCGACTCAGCATATGATGCATCCAAATTCAAAATCTGATTTGCAGGAAGTGCTCCATTCAAAAACTGCCTCAATTTCCACACGGAAACAATGGGCTCGATACTCCTTCTTCTATTACACACAGTTTTGTCTGGAGAGATAATTGTGTATCATCAACTTAGTTGAATAGGCCTGTTTGTGACAAAATGAGCCATTCTCAACCTTGAAAACTAGGATTAGCAGGAAGTACTCCCTTCCAAAGCGAACTGAGATCTCACAAAGGAACAACGTCTAACACAGACGGTTTGTTTCCGAGACATACGTGTGTTTCTTCACGTTTACTGAGTAGGCCTATTTGGAACAGCAAAAACCTTTCTCCACCTTGAGAAGTTTGATTTGCAGAAATTATTTCTTTCAAAATCTAATCCAATTCCCATAGTTAAGCAATGTGCTAGATGCTCCTGATTCTGTGACAGGTGGTATAATTTCGATAGCTATGTGTGTTTCGCCAAGTCAGCAGAGTAGGTCCATTTGCAACAAACTCAGGCTAAGTCCACCTTGAAAATTCTAATTAGCAGGAAGATTTTCCTTTGACAGCTAACTCTATTCTCCCAGGGAAACAATGTGATCGATGTTGCAGTTTCTCACATAGCTGGTTTTCTATCGAGAGATACATGTGATATTTCAACTCTTCTGAATACGCCTACTTGGAGCAAACAGAGCCTATCTCCACCCTGGAAATTATGATTTGCAAGAAGTGTCCTATGAAAGATTTACTCAATTCTCACAGGGGAACAAAGTGCTTGTGTTCCTGCTGGGAACACAGAAAATTTTCAACCGAGAGAAACATCTGTGTATCACCTTCACAAAACAGTCCTATTTTGAACAAACTGAGTATCTGTTCAACATGAAAATTCAGATTTGAACTATGTATTCCTATCAAAAACTAACTCAATTCTCAAAGGGAAACAGCGTGCTAGTTGCTCCTGCTAATAACATGGACGGATTTTTTGCAGATAGAAATGTGTTTCTTCAACTAAGCTGAATAGGCTTATTTGGAACAAAAGGAGCCACTCTCCACCTTCAAAACTATGAATTGAAGGATATATTCCTTTCAAAAACTAATGCAATTACCACAGGGAAACAATGTGGTAGATGCCACAGCCTCTAACAAAGATGGTTTTCTTTGAAAACCTACATGTGTTTCATTGTTTAAGCTGAACAAGTCTACTTGCTACAAATTTAGACTTCTCCACCATGAAACTTCTGATTTGCCAGAAATACACCCTTCAAAAATTGACTCATTTCTCTCAAGGGAGCAATGTGGTAGGTGATGCAGCTTTAACATACATGCTTGTCTTTGGAGGAGAAGATATATTTGTTTCTTGACTATCGCAGAATAGGCCCATTTGGAACAAAAGGAGCCTTATTGCAACTAGAAAACTATGATTTGCAGTAAGTATTCCTTTCAAAAACTAACAGAGTTCTCATAGGTAAACAACATGCTAGAAGCTCCTGATGCTTTCTCAGATGCTTTTCCTGTGAGAGATACATATGTTTCCTCAACCTAGCTGAATAGGCCTATTTGCAAGAAAAGGTGCCTTCCTCCACCTTGAAACCTAAGATTTGGAGGAACTATTCCTTTCAAAAACTACATGAATTCTCAAAAAGAAACCAACTGCGACATGCTGCAACTTCTGTCATAGATGGTTTTCTTTTCAGAGATTTATAGTTTCATCTCCTCAGTTGAATAGGCCTGTCTGGAACCAATGAGCCTTTCTCCCCCTTAACAACTGTGATTAGCAGGAAGGATTTGTTTCAAAACCTAACTCAATTCTCACAGGGAAACAATGTGCTGGTTGCTCCTGCTTCTAACACACATGGTTTTCTTGCCAGAGATACATGTGGTTCAAAAACTCAGCCTAAGATGCCTATTTGAAACCAAAAGATCCTCTCTTCAACTACAAAAATCTGATTTGGAGGCAGTGTTTCAATCACAAACTACCTCAATGTTCACATGGAAACAAAGGGCTAGATGCTCCTTCTTCATTTACACACGGTTTTCTTTTGACAGATAAATGTGTTTCACCAACTTAGCTGAATAGGCCTGTTTGCAACAAAATGAACCTTTCTCAGTCTTGACAACTATGATTTCCAGGAAGCACTCCCTTCCAAACCGAACTGAGATCTCACAAAGGAACAACGTGTGACATTCTGCAAAGCCTAACACAGACGTTTGTTTTCTGAGACCTACATGTGTTTCTTCAACTTGTCTGAATAAGGCCTATTTGGAACAAAATGAGCATTTCTTCACCTTCTCAATTCAGATCGGAAGTAAGTATTCCTTTCAAAAGCTACCTTGATCCTCACAGGGAAACAATGTGCTAGTTGCTCCTGCTCCTGACACAGACGGTTTTCATTTCAGATATACATGTGTTTCTTCAACTAAGCTGCATAGGCCTCTTTGGAACAAAATGAGCCTTTCTCAAAATTGGAAGCTATGAATTCATGGATGCATTACTTTCAAAAACTAACTCACTTCTCACAGGGAATCCATGCCCTAGGTGTTGCAGCTTTGAACACAAATGGTTTTCTTTGGACAGATACAGGAGTTTGCCATCAGGCTGAATAAGTCTATTTACATCAAATTGCGCTTTTCTCCTCCTTGAAAATTCTGATTTGCCAGAATTATACCCTTGAAAGAAGATCTCACTTATCACTGGGGAACAATGTGCTGGATGCTGCAGATCATAACACCCATGGTTCTCTTTTAGTGAAACATGTTTCTTGGCCGTAGAAGATTTGGCCTATTTGGAACCAAAGGAGTGTTATTCCAACTAGAAAGCCATGGTTTTTAGCCAGTATTCCTTTCAAAAAGTACCTCAATTCTCATAAGTAAACAATGTCCTAGATGCTCCTGATTCTGCCACCGAGGGTTTAATTTCGAGAGATACAAGTGTTTAGTCAACTCACCAGAGTAGGCCTATTTGCAGCAAAAGGAGCCATTCTCCACCTGTTAAACTTTGATTTGCAGGAAGTACACCATCCAAAACTCATTGAATTACCACAGGGAAACAATGTGCTAGATGCTCCTGGTTCTAACACACATGCTTTTCTTTGAGAGATACATGTGTTTCTTACCTTACCTGAACAGGCCCATTTGGAACAAAACGAGCATTTCTTCACCTTGAAAACTCAGATAAGAAGAAAGTATTCCTTTCAAAACCCATCCAATTCTCACAGGTAAACAATGTGCTAGTTGCTCCTGCTGATAACACACACAGTCTTCTTTGCAGAGAGACATGTGTTTCTTCAATTAAGCTGATGAAGCTTATTTGGAGCAAAATGAGCCTTTCTCCACCTTGAAAAGTAGGAATTGAAGGACATATTCCTTTCAAAAACTAACTCAATTATCACAGGGAAATAATATGCTAGATTCTGCAGCATCTAACACAGATGATTTCCTTCTGAGAGATACATGTGTTTCGTCATCTAAGCTGAGTAGGTCTATTTGCTGCAAATTTAGCCTTCTCCACCTTGAAAATTCCAATTTGCTAGAATTATACCCTTCAAAAACTAACACATTTCTCACAAT
This sequence comes from Castor canadensis, assembly GCF_047511655.1. Classification (NCBI taxonomy): domain Eukaryota; kingdom Metazoa; phylum Chordata; class Mammalia; order Rodentia; family Castoridae; genus Castor; species Castor canadensis. The sequence goes on along the minus strand of NC_133401.1, from coordinate 33,117,127 downwards.
GGATCAATGTAGTAGATGCTGCAGCAGCTAATATAGATGTCTCTCCTTGGAGACATACATGAGTTTCTTGACCATCACTGAATCGGCCCATTTGGAACAAAATGAACCTTATACCAATGCGAAAACTGTGATTGGCAACAAGTATTCCTTCCTAAAACTAACACAGTTCTCATAGGTAAACAATGTGCTGGAATCTCTTGATTCTGCTACAGATGCATTTCCTAGGAGAAATATATATGTTTCCTCAACCTAGTTGACTAGGCCTATTTGCAACAAAATGTGCCTTTCTCCACCTTGAAAACTGTGTTTGCAGGAAGTATTCCTTTAAAAAATTAACTGAATTCTCACAAAGCAACCAGGTACCACCTGCTGCAGCTAATAATACAGCCGGTTTTCTTTTCAGAGATTTATGTGCTTCGTCCACTCAGCTGAATAGGCCTATGTGGAACGAACGAGCCTTACTCCAACTTCAAAACTGATTTGCAAAAGATTTGTCTCTGAAAGCTAACTCAATTCTCACAGGGAAACAAGTTGCTGGTTGCTCTTGCTTCTAATACTGATGGTTTTCTTTCGAGAGATACTTGTGTTTCGTCGACTCAGCATATGATGCATCCAAATTCAAAATCTGATTTGCAGGGAGTGCTCCATTCAAAAACTGCCTCAATTTCCACACGGAAACAATGGGCTCGATACTCCTTCTTCTATTACACACAGTTTTGTCTGGAGAGATAATTGTGTATCATCAACTTAGTTGAATAGGCCTGTTTGTGACAAAATGAGCCATTCTCAACCTTGAAAACTAGGATTAGCAGGAAGTACTCCCTTCCAAAGCGAACTGAGATCTCACAAAGGAACAACGTCTAACACAGACGGTTTGTTTCCGAGACATACGTGTGTTTCTTCACGTTTACTGAGTAGGCCTATTTGGAACAGCAAAAACCTTTCTCCACCTTGAGAAGTTTGATTTGCAGAAATTATTTCTTTCAAAATCTAATCCAATTCCCATAGTTAAGCAATGTGCTAGATGCTCCTGATTCTGTGACAGGTGGTATAATTTCGATAGCTATGTGTGTTTCGCCAAGTCAGCAGAGTAGGTCCATTTGCAACAAACTCAGGCTAAGTCCACCTTGAAAATTCTAATTAGCAGGAAGATTTTCCTTTGACAGCTAACTCTATTCTCCCAGGGAAACAATGTGATCGATGTTGCAGTTTCTCACATAGCTGGTTTTCTATCGAGAGATACATGTGATATTTCAACTCTTCTGAATACGCCTACTTGGAGCAAACAGAGCCTATCTCCACCCTGGAAATTATGATTTGCAAGAAGTGTCCTATGAAAGATTTACTCAATTCTCACAGGGGAACAAAGTGCTTGTGTTCCTGCTGGGAACACAGAAAATTTTCAACCGAGAGAAACATCTGTGTATCACCTTCACAAAACAGTCCTATTTTGAACAAACTGAGTATCTGTTCAACATGAAAATTCAGATTTGAACTATGTATTCCTATCAAAAACTAACTCAATTCTCAAAGGGAAACAGCGTGCTAGTTGCTCCTGCTAATAACATGGACGGATTTTTTGCAGATAGAAATGTGTTTCTTCAACTAAGCTGAATAGGCTTATTTGGAACAAAAGGAGCCACTCTCCACCTTCAAAACTATGAATTGAAGGATATATTCCTTTCAAAAACTAATGCAATTACCACAGGGAAACAATGTGGTAGATGCCACAGCCTCTAACAAAGATGGTTTTCTTTGAAAACCTACATGTGTTTCATTGTTTAAGCTGAACAAGTCTACTTGCTACAAATTTAGACTTCTCCACCATGAAACTTCTGATTTGCCAGAAATACACCCTTCAAAAATTGACTCATTTCTCTCAAGGGAGCAATGTGGTAGGTGATGCAGCTTTAACATACATGCTTGTCTTTGGAGGAGAAGATATATTTGTTTCTTGACTATCGCAGAATAGGCCCATTTGGAACAAAAGGAGCCTTATTGCAACTAGAAAACTATGATTTGCAGTAAGTATTCCTTTCAAAAACTAACAGAGTTCTCATAGGTAAACAACATGCTAGAAGCTCCTGATGCTTTCTCAGATGCTTTTCCTGTGAGAGATACATATGTTTCCTCAACCTAGCTGAATAGGCCTATTTGCAAGAAAAGGTGCCTTCCTCCACCTTGAAACCTAAGATTTGGAGGAACTATTCCTTTCAAAAACTACATGAATTCTCAAAAAGAAACCAACTGCGACATGCTGCAACTTCTGTCATAGATGGTTTTCTTTTCAGAGATTTATAGTTTCATCTCCTCAGTTGAATAGGCCTGTCTGGAACCAATGAGCCTTTCTCCCCCTTAACAACTGTGATTAGCAGGAAGGATTTGTTTCAAAACCTAACTCAATTCTCACAGGGAAACAATGTGCTGGTTGCTCCTGCTTCTAACACACATGGTTTTCTTGCCAGAGATACATGTGGTTCAAAAACTCAGCCTAAGATGCCTATTTGAAACCAAAAGATCCTCTCTTCAACTACAAAAATCTGATTTGGAGGCAGTGTTTCAATCACAAACTACCTCAATGTTCACATGGAAACAAAGGGCTAGATGCTCCTTCTTCATTTACACACGGTTTTCTTTTGACAGATAAATGTGTTTCACCAACTTAGCTGAATAGGCCTGTTTGCAACAAAATGAACCTTTCTCAGTCTTGACAACTATGATTTCCAGGAAGCACTCCCTTCCAAACCGAACTGAGATCTCACAAAGGAACAACGTGTGACATTCTGCAAAGCCTAACACAGACGTTTGTTTTCTGAGACCTACATGTGTTTCTTCAACTTGTCTGAATAAGGCCTATTTGGAACAAAATGAGCAATTCTTCACCTTCTCAATTCAGATCGGAAGTAAGTATTCCTTTCAAAAGCTACCTTGATCCTCACAGGGAAACAATGTGCTAGTTGCTCCTGCTCCTGACACAGACGGTTTTCATTTCAGATATACATGTGTTTCTTCAACTAAGCTGCATAGGCCTCTTTGGAACAAAATGAGCCTTTCTCAAAATTGGAAGCTATGAATTCATGGATGCATTACTTTCAAAAACTAACTCACTTCTCACAGGGAATCCATGCCCTAGGTGTTGCAGCTTTGAACACAAATGGTTTTCTTTGGACAGATACAGGAGTTTGCCATCAGGCTGAATAAGTCTATTTACATCAAATTGCGCTTTTCTCCTCCTTGAAAATTCTGATTTGCCAGAATTATACCCTTGAAAGAAGATCTCACTTATCACTGGGGAACAATGTGCTGGATGCTGCAGATCATAACACCCATGGTTCTCTTTTAGTGAAACATGTTTCTTGGCCGTAGAAGATTTGGCCTATTTGGAACCAAAGGAGTGTTATTCCAACTAGAAAGCCATGGTTTTTAGCCAGTATTCCTTTCAAAAAGTACCTCAATTCTCATAAGTAAACAATGTCCTAGATGCTCCTGATTCTGCCACCGAGGGTTTAATTTCGAGAGATACAAGTGTTTAGTCAACTCACCAGAGTAGGCCTATTTGCAGCAAAAGGAGCCATTCTCCACCTGTTAAACTTTGATTTGCAGGAAGTACACCATCCAAAACTCATTGAATTACCACAGGGAAACAATGTGCTAGATGCTCCTGGTTCTAACACACATGCTTTTCTTTGAGAGATACATGTGTTTCTTACCTTACCTGAACAGGCCCATTTGGAACAAAACGAGCATTTCTTCACCTTGAAAACTCAGATAAGAAGAAAGTATTCCTTTCAAAACCCATCCAATTCTCACAGGTAAACAATGTGCTAGTTGCTCCTGCTGATAACACACACAGTCTTCTTTGCAGAGAGACATGTGTTTCTTCAATTAAGCTGATGAAGCTTATTTGGAGCAAAATGAGCCTTTCTCCACCTTGAAAAGTAGGAATTGAAGGACATATTCCTTTCAAAAACTAACTCAATTATCACAGGGAAATAATATGCTAGATTCTGCAGCATCTAACACAGATGATTTCCTTCTGAGAGATACATGTGTTTCGTCATCTAAGCTGAGTAGGTCTATTTGCTGCAAATTTAGCCTTCTCCACCTTGAAAATTCCAATTTGCTAGAATTATACCCTTCAAAAACTAACACATTTCTCACAATGGATCAATGTAGTAGATGCTGCAGCAGCTAATATAGATGTCTCTCCTTGGAGACATACATGAGTTTCTTGACCATCACTGAATCGGCCCATTTGGAACAAAATGAACCTTATACCAATGCGAAAACTGTGATTGGCAACAAGTATTCCTTCCTAAAACTAACACAGTTCTCATAGGTAAACAATGTGCTGGAATCTCTTGATTCTGCTACAGATGCATTTCCTAGGAGAAATATATATGTTTCCTCAACCTAGTTGACTAGGCCTATTTGCAACAAAATGTGCCTTTCTCCACCTTGAAAACTGTGTTTGCAGGAAGTATTCCTTTAAAAAATTAACTGAATTCTCACAAAGCAACCAGGTACCACCTGCTGCAGCTAATAATACAGCCGGTTTTCTTTTCAGAGATTTATGTGCTTCGTCCACTCAGCTGAATAGGCCTATGTGGAACGAACGAGCCTTACTCCAACTTCAAAACTGATTTGCAAAAGATTTGTCTCTGAAAGCTAACTCAATTCTCACAGGGAAACAAGTTGCTGGTTGCTCTTGCTTCTAATACTGATGGTTTTCTTTCGAGAGATACTTGTGTTTCGTCGACTCAGCATATGATGCATCCAAATTCAAAATCTGATTTGCAGGGAGTGCTCCATTCAAAAACTGCCTCAATTTCCACACGGAAACAATGGGCTCGATACTCCTTCTTCTATTACACACAGTTTTGTCTGGAGAGATAATTGTGTATCATCAACTTAGTTGAATAGGCCTGTTTGTGACAAAATGAGCCATTCTCAACCTTGAAAACTAGGATTAGCAGGAAGTACTCCCTTCCAAAGCGAACTGAGATCTCACAAAGGAACAACGTCTAACACAGACGGTTTGTTTCCGAGACATACGTGTGTTTCTTCACGTTTACTGAGTAGGCCTATTTGGAACAGCAAAAACCTTTCTCCACCTTGAGAAGTTTGATTTGCAGAAATTATTTCTTTCAAAATCTAATCCAATTCCCATAGTTAAGCAATGTGCTAGATGCTCCTGATTCTGTGACAGGTGGTATAATTTCGATAGCTATGTGTGTTTCGCCAAGTCAGCAGAGTAGGTCCATTTGCAACAAACTCAGGCTAAGTCCACCTTGAAAATTCTAATTAGCAGGAAGATTTTCCTTTGACAGCTAACTCTATTCTCCCAGGGAAACAATGTGATCGATGTTGCAGTTTCTCACATAGCTGGTTTTCTATCGAGAGATACATGTGATATTTCAACTCTTCTGAATACGCCTACTTGGAGCAAACAGAGCCTATCTCCACCCTGGAAATTATGATTTGCAAGAAGTGTCCTATGAAAGATTTACTCAATTCTCACAGGGGAACAAAGTGCTTGTGTTCCTGCTGGGAACACAGAAAATTTTCAACCGAGAGAAACATCTGTGTATCACCTTCACAAAACAGTCCTATTTTGAACAAACTGAGTATCTGTTCAACATGAAAATTCAGATTTGAACTATGTATTCCTATCAAAAACTAACTCAATTCTCAAAGGGAAACAGCGTGCTAGTTGCTCCTGCTAATAACATGGACGGATTTTTTGCAGATAGAAATGTGTTTCTTCAACTAAGCTGAATAGGCTTATTTGGAACAAAAGGAGCCACTCTCCACCTTCAAAACTATGAATTGAAGGATATATTCCTTTCAAAAACTAATGCAATTACCACAGGGAAACAATGTGGTAGATGCCACAGCCTCTAACAAAGATGGTTTTCTTTGAAAACCTACATGTGTTTCATTGTTTAAGCTGAACAAGTCTACTTGCTACAAATTTAGACTTCTCCACCATGAAACTTCTGATTTGCCAGAAATACACCCTTCAAAAATTGACTCATTTCTCTCAAGGGAGCAATGTGGTAGGTGATGCAGCTTTAACATACATGCTTGTCTTTGGAGGAGAAGATATATTTGTTTCTTGACTATCGCAGAATAGGCCCATTTGGAACAAAAGGAGCCTTATTGCAACTAGAAAACTATGATTTGCAGTAAGTATTCCTTTCAAAAACTAACAGAGTTCTCATAGGTAAACAACATGCTAGAAGCTCCTGATGCTTTCTCAGATGCTTTTCCTGTGAGAGATACATATGTTTCCTCAACCTAGCTGAATAGGCCTATTTGCAAGAAAAGGTGCCTTCCTCCACCTTGAAACCTAAGATTTGGAGGAACTATTCCTTTCAAAAACTACATGAATTCTCAAAAAGAAACCAACTGCGACATGCTGCAACTTCTGTCATAGATGGTTTTCTTTTCAGAGATTTATAGTTTCATCTCCTCAGTTGAATAGGCCTGTCTGGAACCAATGAGCCTTTCTCCCCCTTAACAACTGTGATTAGCAGGAAGGATTTGTTTCAAAACCTAACTCAATTCTCACAGGGAAACAATGTGCTGGTTGCTCCTGCTTCTAACACACATGGTTTTCTTGCCAGAGATACATGTGGTTCAAAAACTCAGCCTAAGATGCCTATTTGAAACCAAAAGATCCTCTCTTCAACTACAAAAATCTGATTTGGAGGCAGTGTTTCAATCACAAACTACCTCAATGTTCACATGGAAACAAAGGGCTAGATGCTCCTTCTTCATTTACACACGGTTTTCTTTTGACAGATAAATGTGTTTCACCAACTTAGCTGAATAGGCCTGTTTGCAACAAAATGAACCTTTCTCAGTCTTGACAACTATGATTTCCAGGAAGCACTCCCTTCCAAACCGAACTGAGATCTCACAAAGGAACAACGTGTGACATTCTGCAAAGCCTAACACAGACGTTTGTTTTCTGAGACCTACATGTGTTTCTTCAACTTGTCTGAATAAGGCCTATTTGGAACAAAATGAGCAATTCTTCACCTTCTCAATTCAGATCGGAAGTAAGTATTCCTTTCAAAAGCTACCTTGATCCTCACAGGGAAACAATGTGCTAGTTGCTCCTGCTCCTGACACAGACGGTTTTCATTTCAGATATACATGTGTTTCTTCAACTAAGCTGCATAGGCCTCTTTGGAACAAAATGAGCCTTTCTCAAAATTGGAAGCTATGAATTCATGGATGCATTACTTTCAAAAACTAACTCACTTCTCACAGGGAATCCATGCCCTAGGTGTTGCAGCTTTGAACACAAATGGTTTTCTTTGGACAGATACAGGAGTTTGCCATCAGGCTGAATAAGTCTATTTACATCAAATTGCGCTTTTCTCCTCCTTGAAAATTCTGATTTGCCAGAATTATACCCTTGAAAGAAGATCTCACTTATCACTGGGGAACAATGTGCTGGATGCTGCAGATCATAACACCCATGGTTCTCTTTTAGTGAAACATGTTTCTTGGCCGTAGAAGATTTGGCCTATTTGGAACCAAAGGAGTGTTATTCCAACTAGAAAGCCATGGTTTTTAGCCAGTATTCCTTTCAAAAAGTACCTCAATTCTCATAAGTAAACAATGTCCTAGATGCTCCTGATTCTGCCACCGAGGGTTTAATTTCGAGAGATACAAGTGTTTAGTCAACTCACCAGAGTAGGCCTATTTGCAGCAAAAGGAGCCATTCTCCACCTGTTAAACTTTGATTTGCAGGAAGTACACCATCCAAAACTCATTGAATTACCACAGGGAAACAATGTGCTAGATGCTCCTGGTTCTAACACACATGCTTTTCTTTGAGAGATACATGTGTTTCTTACCTTACCTGAACAGGCCCATTTGGAACAAAACGAGCATTTCTTCACCTTGAAAACTCAGATAAGAAGAAAGTATTCCTTTCAAAACCCATCCAATTCTCACAGGTAAACAATGTGCTAGTTGCTCCTGCTGATAACACACACAGTCTTCTTTGCAGAGAGACATGTGTTTCTTCAATTAAGCTGATGAAGCTTATTTGGAGCAAAATGAGCCTTTCTCCACCTTGAAAAGTAGGAATTGAAGGACATATTCCTTTCAAAAACTAACTCAATTATCACAGGGAAATAATATGCTAGATTCTGCAGCATCTAACACAGATGATTTCCTTCTGAGAGATACATGTGTTTCGTCATCTAAGCTGAGTAGGTCTATTTGCTGCAAATTTAGCCTTCTCCACCTTGAAAATTCCAATTTGCTAGAATTATACCCTTCAAAAACTAACACATTTCTCACAATGGATCAATGTAGTAGATGCTGCAGCAGCTAATATAGATGTCTCTCCTTGGAGACATACATGAGTTTCTTGACCATCACTGAATCGGCCCATTTGGAACAAAATGAACCTTATACCAATGCGAAAACTGTGATTGGCAACAAGTATTCCTTCCTAAAACTAACACAGTTCTCATAGGTAAACAATGTGCTGGAATCTCTTGATTCTGCTACAGATGCATTTCCTAGGAGAAATATATATGTTTCCTCAACCTAGTTGACTAGGCCTATTTGCAACAAAATGTGCCTTTCTCCACCTTGAAAACTGTGTTTGCAGGAAGTATTCCTTTAAAAAATTAACTGAATTCTCACAAAGCAACCAGGTACCACCTGCTGCAGCTAATAATACAGCCGGTTTTCTTTTCAGAGATTTATGTGCTTCGTCCACTCAGCTGAATAGGCCTATGTGGAACGAACGAGCCTTACTCCAACTTCAAAACTGATTTGCAAAAGATTTGTCTCTGAAAGCTAACTCAATTCTCACAGGGAAACAAGTTGCTGGTTGCTCTTGCTTCTAATACTGATGGTTTTCTTTCGAGAGATACTTGTGTTTCGTCGACTCAGCATATGATGCATCCAAATTCAAAATCTGATTTGCAGGAAGTGCTCCATTCAAAAACTGCCTCAATTTCCACACGGAAACAATGGGCTCGATACTCCTTCTTCTATTACACACAGTTTTGTCTGGAGAGATAATTGTGTATCATCAACTTAGTTGAATAGGCCTGTTTGTGACAAAATGAGCCATTCTCAACCTTGAAAACTAGGATTAGCAGGAAGTACTCCCTTCCAAAGCGAACTGAGATCTCACAAAGGAACAACGTCTAACACAGACGGTTTGTTTCCGAGACATACGTGTGTTTCTTCACGTTTACTGAGTAGGCCTATTTGGAACAGCAAAAACCTTTCTCCACCTTGAGAAGTTTGATTTGCAGAAATTATTTCTTTCAAAATCTAATCCAATTCCCATAGTTAAGCAATGTGCTAGATGCTCCTGATTCTGTGACAGGTGGTATAATTTCGATAGCTATGTGTGTTTCGCCAAGTCAGCAGAGTAGGTCCATTTGCAACAAACTCAGGCTAAGTCCACCTTGAAAATTCTAATTAGCAGGAAGATTTTCCTTTGACAGCTAACTCTATTCTCCCAGGGAAACAATGTGATCGATGTTGCAGTTTCTCACATAGCTGGTTTTCTATCGAGAGATACATGTGATATTTCAACTCTTCTGAATACGCCTACTTGGAGCAAACAGAGCCGATCTCCACCCTGGAAATTATGATTTGCAAGAAGTGTCCTATGAAAGATTTACTCAATTCTCACAGGGGAACAAAGTGCTTGTGTTCCTGCTGGGAACACAGAAAATTTTCAACCGAGAGAAACATCTGTGTATCACCTTCACAAAACAGTCCTATTTTGAACAAACTGAGTATCTGTTCAACATGAAAATTCAGATTTGAACTATGTATTCCTATCAAAAACTAACTCAATTCTCAAAGGGAAACAGCGTGCTAGTTGCTCCTGCTAATAACATGGACGGATTTTTTGCAGATAGAAATGTGTTTCTTCAACTAAGCTGAATAGGCTTATTTGGAACAAAAGGAGCCACTCTCCACCTTCAAAACTATGAATTGAAGGATATATTCCTTTCAAAAACTAATGCAATTACCACAGGGAAACAATGTGGTAGATGCCACAGCCTCTAACAAAGATGGTTTTCTTTGAAAACCTACATGTGTTTCATTGTTTAAGCTGAACAAGTCTACTTGCTACAAATTTAGACTTCTCCACCATGAAACTTCTGATTTGCCAGAAATACACCCTTCAAAAATTGACTCATTTCTCTCAAGGGAGCAATGTGGTAGGTGATGCAGCTTTAACATACATGCTTGTCTTTGGAGGAGAAGATATATTTGTTTCTTGACTATCGCAGAATAGGCCCATTTGGAACAAAAGGAGCCTTATTGCAACTAGAAAACTATGATTTGCAGTAAGTATTCCTTTCAAAAACTAACAGAGTTCTCATAGGTAAACAACATGCTAGAAGCTCCTGATGCTTTCTCAGATGCTTTTCCTGTGAGAGATACATATGTTTCCTCAACCTAGCTGAATAGGCCTATTTGCAAGAAAAGGTGCCTTCCTCCACCTTGAAACCTAAGATTTGGAGGAACTATTCCTTTCAAAAACTACATGAATTCTCAAAAAGAAACCAACTGCGACATGCTGCAACTTCTGTCATAGATGGTTTTCTTTTCAGAGATTTATAGTTTCATCTCCTCAGTTGAATAGGCCTGTCTGGAACCAATGAGCCTTTCTCCCCCTTAACAACTGTGATTAGCAGGAAGGATTTGTTTCAAAACCTAACTCAATTCTCACAGGGAAACAATGTGCTGGTTGCTCCTGCTTCTAACACACATGGTTTTCTTGCCAGAGATACATGTGGTTCAAAAACTCAGCCTAAGATGCCTATTTGAAACCAAAAGATCCTCTCTTCAACTACAAAAATCTGATTTGGAGGCAGTGTTTCAATCACAAACTACCTCAATGTTCACATGGAAACAAAGGGCTAGATGCTCCTTCTTCATTTACACACGGTTTTCTTTTGACAGATAAATGTGTTTCACCAACTTAGCTGAATAGGCCTGTTTGCAACAAAATGAACCTTTCTCAGTCTTGACAACTATGATTTCCAGGAAGCACTCCCTTCCAAACCGAACAGAGATCTCACAAAGGAACAACGTGTGACATTCTGCAAAGCCTAACACAGACGTTTGTTTTCTGAGACCTACATGTGTTTCTTCAACTTGTCTGAATAAGGCCTATTTGGAACAAAATGAGCAATTCTTCACCTTCTCAATTCAGATCGGAAGTAAGTATTCCTTTCAAAAGCTACCTTGATCCTCACAGGGAAACAATGTGCTAGTTGCTCCTGCTCCTGACACAGACGGTTTTCATTTCAGATATACATGTGTTTCTTCAACTAAGCTGCATAGGCCTCTTTGGAACAAAATGAGCCTTTCTCAAAATTGGAAGCTATGAATTCATGGATGCATTACTTTCAAAAACTAACTCACTTCTCACAGGGAATCCATGCCCTAGGTGTTGCAGCTTTGAACACAAATGGTTTTCTTTGGACAGATACAGGAGTTTGCCATCAGGCTGAATAAGTCTATTTACATCAAATTGCGCTTTTCTCCTCCTTGAAAATTCTGATTTGCCAGAATTATACCCTTGAAAGAAGATCTCACTTATCACTGGGGAACAATGTGCTGGATGCTGCAGATCATAACACCCATGGTTCTCTTTTAGTGAAACATGTTTCTTGGCCGTAGAAGATTTGGCCTATTTGGAACCAAAGGAGTGTTATTCCAACTAGAAAGCCATGGTTTTTAGCCAGTATTCCTTTCAAAAAGTACCTCAATTCTCATAAGTAAACAATGTCCTAGATGCTCCTGATTCTGCCACCGAGGGTTTAATTTCGAGAGATACAAGTGTTTAGTCAACTCACCAGAGTAGGCCTATTTGCAGCAAAAGGAGCCATTCTCCACCTGTTAAACTTTGATTTGCAGGAAGTACACCATCCAAAACTCATTGAATTACCACAGGGAAACAATGTGCTAGATGCTCCTGGTTCTAACACACATGCTTTTCTTTGAGAGATACATGTGTTTCTTACCTTACCTGAACAGGCCCATTTGGAACAAAACGAGCATTTCTTCACCTTGAAAACTCAGATAAGAAGAAAGTATTCCTTTCAAAACCCATCCAATTCTCACAGGTAAACAATGTGCTAGTTGCTCCTGCTGATAACACACACAGTCTTCTTTGCAGAGAGACATGTGTTTCTTCAATTAAGCTGATGAAGCTTATTTGGAGCAAAATGAGCCTTTCTCCACCTTGAAAAGTAGGAATTGAAGGACATATTCCTTTCAAAAACTAACTCAATTATCACAGGGAAATAATATGCTAGATTCTGCAGCATCTAACACAGATGATTTCCTTCTGAGAGATACATGTGTTTCGTCATCTAAGCTGAGTAGGTCTATTTGCTGCAAATTTAGCCTTCTCCACCTTGAAAATTCCAATTTGCTAGAATTATACCCTTCAAAAACTAACACATTTCTCACAATGGATCAATGTAGTAGATGCTGCAGCAGCTAATATAGATGTCTCTCCTTGGAGACATACATGAGTTTCTTGACCATCACTGAATCGGCCCATTTGGAACAAAATGAACCTTATACCAATGCGAAAACTGTGATTGGCAACAAGTATTCCTTCCTAAAACTAACACAGTTCTCATAGGTAAACAATGTGCTGGAATCTCTTGATTCTGCTACAGATGCATTTCCTAGGAGAAATATATATGTTTCCTCAACCTAGTTGACTAGGCCTATTTGCAACAAAATGTGCCTTTCTCCACCTTGAAAACTGTGTTTGCAGGAAGTATTCCTTTAAAAAATTAACTGAATTCTCACAAAGCAACCAGGTACCACCTGCTGCAGCTAATAATACAGCCGGTTTTCTTTTCAGAGATTTATGTGCTTCGTCCACTCAGCTGAATAGGCCTATGTGGAACGAACGAGCCTTACTCCAACTTCAAAACTGATTTGCAAAAGGTTTGTCTCTGAAAGCTAACTCAATTCTCACAGGGAAACAAGTTGCTGGTTGCTCTTGCTTCTAATACTGATGGTTTTCTTTCGAGAGATACTTGTGTTTCGTCGACTCAGCATATGATGCATCCAAATTCAAAATCTGATTTGCAGGAAGTGCTCCATTCAAAAACTGCCTCAATTTCCACACGGAAACAATGGGCTCGATACTCCTTCTTCTATTACACACAGTTTTGTCTGGAGAGATAATTGTGTATCATCAACTTAGTTGAATAGGCCTGTTTGTGACAAAATGAGCCATTCTCAACCTTGAAAACTAGGATTAGCAGGAAGTACTCCCTTCCAAAGCGAACTGAGATCTCACAAAGGAACAACGTCTAACACAGACGGTTTGTTTCCGAGACATACGTGTGTTTCTTCACGTTTACTGAGTAGGCCTATTTGGAACAGCAAAAACCTTTCTCCACCTTGAGAAGTTTGATTTGCAGAAATTATTTCTTTCAAAATCTAATCCAATTCCCATAGTTAAGCAATGTGCTAGATGCTCCTGATTCTGTGACAGGTGGTATAATTTCGATAGCTATGTGTGTTTCGCCAAGTCAGCAGAGTAGGTCCATTTGCAACAAACTCAGGCTAAGTCCACCTTGAAAATTCTAATTAGCAGGAAGATTTTCCTTTGACAGCTAACTCTATTCTCCCAGGGAAACAATGTGATCGATGTTGCAGTTTCTCACATAGCTGGTTTTCTATCGAGAGATACATGTGATATTTCAACTCTTCTGAATACGCCTACTTGGAGCAAACAGAGCCTATCTCCACCCTGGAAATTATGATTTGCAAGAAGTGTCCTATGAAAGATTTACTCAATTCTCACAGGGGAACAAAGTGCTTGTGTTCCTGCTGGGAACACAGAAAATTTTCAACCGAGAGAAACATCTGTGTATCACCTTCACAAAACAGTCCTATTTTGAACAAACTGAGTATCTGTTCAACATGAAAATTCAGATTTGAACTATGTATTCCTATCAAAAACTAACTCAATTCTCAAAGGGAAACAGCGTGCTAGTTGCTCCTGCTAATAACATGGACGGATTTTTTGCAGATAGAAATGTGTTTCTTCAACTAAGCTGAATAGGCTTATTTGGAACAAAAGGAGCCACTCTCCACCTTCAAAACTATGAATTGAAGGATATATTCCTTTCAAAAACTAATGCAATTACCACAGGGAAACAATGTGGTAGATGCCACAGCCTCTAACAAAGATGGTTTTCTTTGAAAACCTACATGTGTTTCATTGTTTAAGCTGAACAAGTCTACTTGCTACAAATTTAGACTTCTCCACCATGAAACTTCTGATTTGCCAGAAATACACCCTTCAAAAATTGACTCATTTCTCTCAAGGGAGCAATGTGGTAGGTGATGCAGCTTTAACATACATGCTTGTCTTTGGAGGAGAAGATATATTTGTTTCTTGACTATCGCAGAATAGGCCCATTTGGAACAAAAGGAGCCTTATTGCAACTAGAAAACTATGATTTGCAGTAAGTATTCCTTTCAAAAACTAACAGAGTTCTCATAGGTAAACAACATGCTAGAAGCTCCTGATGCTTTCTCAGATGCTTTTCCTGTGAGAGATACATATGTTTCCTCAACCTAGCTGAATAGGCCTATTTGCAAGAAAAGGTGCCTTCCTCCACCTTGAAACCTAAGATTTGGAGGAACTATTCCTTTCAAAAACTACATGAATTCTCAAAAAGAAACCAACTGCGACATGCTGCAACTTCTGTCATAGATGGTTTTCTTTTCAGAGATTTATAGTTTCATCTCCTCAGTTGAATAGGCCTGTCTGGAACCAATGAGCCTTTCTCCCCCTTAACAACTGTGATTAGCAGGAAGGATTTGTTTCAAAACCTAACTCAATTCTCACAGGGAAACAATGTGCTGGTTGCTCCTGCTTCTAACACACATGGTTTTCTTGCCAGAGATACATGTGGTTCAAAAACTCAGCCTAAGATGCCTATTTGAAACCAAAAGATCCTCTCTTCAACTACAAAAATCTGATTTGGAGGCAGTGTTTCAATCACAAACTACCTCAATGTTCACATGGAAACAAAGGGCTAGATGCTCCTTCTTCATTTACACACGGTTTTCTTTTGACAGATAAATGTGTTTCACCAACTTAGCTGAATAGGCCTGTTTGCAACAAAATGAACCTTTCTCAGTCTTGACAACTATGATTTCCAGGAAGCACTCCCTTCCAAACCGAACTGAGATCTCACAAAGGAACAACGTGTGACATTCTGCAAAGCCTAACACAGACGTTTGTTTTCTGAGACCTACATGTGTTTCTTCAACTTGTCTGAATAAGGCCTATTTGGAACAAAATGAGCATTTCTTCACCTTCTCAATTCAGATCGGAAGTAAGTATTCCTTTCAAAAGCTACCTTGATCCTCACAGGGAAACAATGTGCTAGTTGCTCCTGCTCCTGACACAGACGGTTTTCATTTCAGATATACATGTGTTTCTTCAACTAAGCTGCATAGGCCTCTTTGGAACAAAATGAGCCTTTCTCAAAATTGGAAGCTATGAATTCATGGATGCATTACTTTCAAAAACTAACTCACTTCTCACAGGGAATCCATGCCCTAGGTGTTGCAGCTTTGAACACAAATGGTTTTCTTTGGACAGATACAGGAGTTTGCCATCAGGCTGAATAAGTCTATTTACATCAAATTGCGCTTTTCTCCTCCTTGAAAATTCTGATTTGCCAGAATTATACCCTTGAAAGAAGATCTCACTTATCACTGGGGAACAATGTGCTGGATGCTGCAGATCATAACACCCATGGTTCTCTTTTAGTGAAACATGTTTCTTGGCCGTAGAAGATTTGGCCTATTTGGAACCAAAGGAGTGTTATTCCAACTAGAAAGCCATGGTTTTTAGCCAGTATTCCTTTCAAAAAGTACCTCAATTCTCATAAGTAAACAATGTCCTAGATGCTCCTGATTCTGCCACCGAGGGTTTAATTTCGAGAGATACAAGTGTTTAGTCAACTCACCAGAGTAGGCCTATTTGCAGCAAAAGGAGCCATTCTCCACCTGTTAAACTTTGATTTGCAGGAAGTACACCATCCAAAACTCATTGAATTACCACAGGGAAACAATGTGCTAGATGCTCCTGGTTCTAACACACATGCTTTTCTTTGAGAGATACATGTGTTTCTTACCTTACCTGAACAGGCCCATTTGGAACAAAACGAGCATTTCTTCACCTTGAAAACTCAGATAAGAAGAAAGTATTCCTTTCAAAACCCATCCAATTCTCACAGGTAAACAATGTGCTAGTTGCTCCTGCTGATAACACACACAGTCTTCTTTGCAGAGAGACATGTGTTTCTTCAATTAAGCTGATGAAGCTTATTTGGAGCAAAATGAGCCTTTCTCCACCTTGAAAAGTAGGAATTGAAGGACATATTCCTTTCAAAAACTAACTCAATTATCACAGGGAAATAATATGCTAGATTCTGCAGCATCTAACACAGATGATTTCCTTCTGAGAGATACATGTGTTTCGTCATCTAAGCTGAGTAGGTCTATTTGCTGCAAATTTAGCCTTCTCCACCTTGAAAATTCCAATTTGCTAGAATTATACCCTTCAAAAACTAACACATTTCTCACAATGGATCAATGTAGTAGATGCTGCAGCAGCTAATATAGATGTCTCTCCTTGGAGACATACATGAGTTTCTTGACCATCACTGAATCGGCCCATTTGGAACAAAATGAACCTTATACCAATGCGAAAACTGTGATTGGCAACAAGTATTCCTTCCTAAAACTAACACAGTTCTCATAGGTAAACAATGTGCTGGAATCTCTTGATTCTGCTACAGATGCATTTCCTAGGAGAAATATATATGTTTCCTCAACCTAGTTGACTAGGCCTATTTGCAACAAAATGTGCCTTTCTCCACCTTGAAAACTGTGTTTGCAGGAAGTATTCCTTTAAAAAATTAACTGAATTCTCACAAAGCAACCAGGTACCACCTGCTGCAGCTAATAATACAGCCGGTTTTCTTTTCAGAGATTTATGTGCTTCGTCCACTCAGCTGAATAGGCCTATGTGGAACGAACGAGCCTTACTCCAACTTCAAAACTGATTTGCAAAAGGTTTGTCTCTGAAAGCTAACTCAATTCTCACAGGGAAACAAGTTGCTGGTTGCTCTTGCTTCTAATACTGATGGTTTTCTTTCGAGAGATACTTGTGTTTCGTCGACTCAGCATATGATGCATCCAAATTCAAAATCTGATTTGCAGGAAGTGCTCCATTCAAAAACTGCCTCAATTTCCACACGGAAACAATGGGCTCGATACTCCTTCTTCTATTACACACAGTTTTGTCTGGAGAGATAATTGTGTATCATCAACTTAGTTGAATAGGCCTGTTTGTGACAAAATGAGCCATTCTCAACCTTGAAAACTAGGATTAGCAGGAAGTACTCCCTTCCAAAGCGAACTGAGATCTCACAAAGGAACAACGTCTAACACAGACGGTTTGTTTCCGAGACATACGTGTGTTTCTTCACGTTTACTGAGTAGGCCTATTTGGAACAGCAAAAACCTTTCTCCACCTTGAGAAGTTTGATTTGCAGAAATTATTTCTTTCAAAATCTAATCCAATTCCCATAGTTAAGCAATGTGCTAGATGCTCCTGATTCTGTGACAGGTGGTATAATTTCGATAGCTATGTGTGTTTCGCCAAGTCAGCAGAGTAGGTCCATTTGCAACAAACTCAGGCTAAGTCCACCTTGAAAATTCTAATTAGCAGGAAGATTTTCCTTTGACAGCTTTCTATTCTCCCAGGGAAACAATGTGATCGATGTTGCAGTTTCTCACATAGCTGGTTTTCTATCGAGAGATACATGTGATATTTCAACTCTTCTGAATACGCCTACTTGGAGCAAACAGAGCCGATCTCCACCCTGGAAATTATGATTTGCAAGAAGTGTCCTATGAAAGATTTACTCAATTCTCACAGGGGAACAAAGTGCTTGTGTTCCTGCTGGGAACACAGAAAATTTTCAACCGAGAGAAACATCTGTGTATCACCTTCACAAAACAGTCCTATTTTGAACAAACTGAGTATCTGTTCAACATGAAAATTCAGATTTGAACTATGTATTCCTATCAAAAACTAACTCAATTCTCAAAGGGAAACAGCGTGCTAGTTGCTCCTGCTAATAACATGGACGGATTTTTTGCAGATAGAAATGTGTTTCTTCAACTAAGCTGAATAGGCTTATTTGGAACAAAAGGAGCCACTCTCCACCTTCAAAACTATGAATTGAAGGATATATTCCTTTCAAAAACTAATGCAATTACCACAGGGAAACAATGTGGTAGATGCCACAGCCTCTAACAAAGATGGTTTTCTTTGAAAACCTACATGTGTTTCATTGTTTAAGCTGAACAAGTCTACTTGCTACAAATTTAGACTTCTCCACCATGAAACTTCTGATTTGCCAGAAATACACCCTTCAAAAATTGACTCATTTCTCTCAAGGGAGCAATGTGGTAGGTGATGCAGCTTTAACATACATGCTTGTCTTTGGAGGAGAAGATATATTTGTTTCTTGACTATCGCAGAATAGGCCCATTTGGAACAAAAGGAGCCTTATTGCAACTAGAAAACTATGATTTGCAGTAAGTATTCCTTTCAAAAACTAACAGAGTTCTCATAGGTAAACAACATGCTAGAAGCTCCTGATGCTTTCTCAGATGCTTTTCGTGTGAGAGATACATATATTTCCTCAACCTAGCTGAATAGGCCTATTTGCAAGAAAAGGTGCCTTCCTCCACCTTGAAACCTAAGATTTGGCGGAACTATTCCTTTCAAAAACTACATGAATTCTCAAAAAGAAACCAACTGCGACATGCTGCAACTTCTGTCATAGATGGTTTTCTTTTCAGAGATTTATAGTTTCATCTCCTCAGTTGAATAGGCCTGTCTGGAACCAATGAGCCTTTCTCCCCCTTAACAACTGTGATTAGCAGGAAGGATTTGTTTCAAAACCTAACTCAATTCTCACAGGGAAACAATGTGCTGGTTGCTCCTGCTTCTAACACACATGGTTTTCTTGCCAGAGATACATGTGGTTCAAAAACTCAGCCTAAGATGCCTATTTGAAACCAAAAGATCCTCTCTTCAACTACAAAAATCTGATTTGGAGGCAGTGTTTCAATCACAAACTACCTCAATGTTCACATGGAAACAAAGGGCTAGATGCTCCTTCTTCATTTACACACGGTTTTCTTTTGACAGATAAATGTGTTTCACCAACTTAGCTGAATAGGCCTGTTTGCAACAAAATGAACCTTTCTCAGTCTTGACAACTATGATTTCCAGGAAGCACTCCCTTCCAAACCGAACTGAGATCTCACAAAGGAACAACGTGTGACATTCTGCAAAGCCTAACACAGACGTTTGTTTTCTGAGACCTACATGTGTTTCTTCAACTTGTCTGAATAAGGCCTATTTGGAACAAAATGAGCATTTCTTCACCTTCTCAATTCAGATCGGAAGTAAGTATTCCTTTCAAAAGCTACCTTGGTCCTCACAGGGAAACAATGTGCTAGTTGCTCCTGCTCCTGACACAGACGGTTTTCATTTCAGATATACATGTGTTTCTTCAACTAAGCTGCATAGGCCTCTTTGGAACAAAATGAGCCTTTCTCAAAATTGGAAGCTATGAATTCATGGATGCATTACTTTCAAAAACTAACTCACTTCTCACAGGGAATCCATGCCCTAGGTGTTGCAGCTTTGAACACGAATGGTTTTCTTTGGACAGATACAGGAGTTTGCCATCAGGCTGAATAAGTCTATTTACATCAAATTGCGCTTTTCTCCTCCTTGAAAATTCTGATTTGCCAGAATTATACCCTTGAAAGAAGATCTCACTTATCACTGGGGAACAATGTGCTGGATGCTGCAGATCATAACACCCATGGTTCTCTTTTAGTGAAACATGTTTCTTGGCCGTAGAAGATTTGGCCTATTTGGAACCAAAGGAGTGTTATTCCAACTAGAAAGCCATGGTTTTTAGCCAGTATTCCTTTCAAAAAGTACCTCAATTCTCATAAGTAAACAATGTCCTAGATGCTCCTGATTCTGCCACCGAGGGTTTAATTTCGAGAGATACAAGTGTTTAGTCAACTCACCAGAGTAGGCCTATTTGCAGCAAAAGGAGCCATTCTCCACCTGTTAAACTTTGATTTGCAGGAAGTACACCATCCAAAACTCATTGAATTACCACAGGGAAACAATGTGCTAGATGCTCCTGGTTCTAACACACATGCTTTTCTTTGAGAGATACATGTGTTTCTTACCTTACCTGAACAGGCCCATTTGGAACAAAACGAGCATTTCTTCACCTTGAAAACTCAGATAAGAAGAAAGTATTCCTTTCAAAAACCCATCCAATTCTCACAGGTAAACAATGTGCTAGTTGCTCCTGCTGATAACACACACAGTCTTCTTTGCAGAGAGACATGTGTTTCTTCAATTAAGCTGATGAAGCTTATTTGGAGCAAAATGAGCCTTTCTCCACCTTGAAAAGTAGGAATTGAAGGACATATTCCTTTCAAAAACTAACTCAATTATCACAGGGAAATAATATGCTAGATTCTGCAGCATCTAACACAGATGATTTCCTTCTGAGAGATACATGTGTTTCGTCATCTAAGCTGAGTAGGTCTATTTGCTGCAAATTTAGCCTTCTCCACCTTGAAAATTCCGATTTGCTAGAATTATACCCTTCAAAAACTAACACATTTCTCACAATGGATCAATGTAGTAGATGCTGCAGCAGCTAATATAGATGTCTCTCCTTGGAGACATACATGAGTTTCTTGACCATCACTGAATCGGCCCATTTGGAACAAAATGAACCTTATACCAATGCGAAAACTGTGATTGGCAACAAGTATTCCTTCCTAAAACTAACACAGTTCTCATAGGTAAACAATGTGCTGGAATCTCTTGATTCTGCCACAGATGCATTTCCTAGGAGAAATATATATGTTTCCTCAACCTAGTTGACTAGGCCTATTTGCAACAAAATGTGCCTTTCTCCACCTTGAAAACTGTGTTTGCAGGAAGTATTCCTTTAAAAAATTAACTGAATTCTCACAAAGCAACCAGGTACCACCTGCTGCAGCTAATAATACAGCCGGTTTTCTTTTCAGAGATTTATGTGCTTCGTCCACTCAGCTGAATAGGCCTATGTGGAACGAACGAGCCTTACTCCAACTTCAAAACTGATTTGCAAAAGGTTTGTCTCTGAAAGCTAACTCAATTCTCACAGGGAAACAAGTTGCTGGTTGCTCTTGCTTCTAATACTGATGGTTTTCTTTCGAGAGATACTTGTGTTTCGTCGACTCAGCATATGATGCATCCAAATTCAAAATCTGATTTGCAGGAAGTGCTCCATTCAAAAACTGCCTCAATTTCCACACGGAAACAATGGGCTCGATACTCCTTCTTCTATTACACACAGTTTTGTCTGGAGAGATAATTGTGTATCATCAACTTAGTTGAATAGGCCTGTTTGTGACAAAATGAGCCATTCTCAACCTTGAAAACTAGGATTAGCAGGAAGTACTCCCTTCCAAAGCGAACTGAGATCTCACAAAGGAACAACGTCTAACACAGACGGTTTGTTTCCGAGACATACGTGTGTTTCTTCACGTTTACTGAGTAGGCCTATTTGGAACAGCAAAAACCTTTCTCCACCTTGAGAAGTTTGATTTGCAGAAATTATTTCTTTCAAAATCTAATCCAATTCCCATAGTTAAGCAATGTGCTAGATGCTCCTGATTCTGTGACAGGTGGTATAATTTCGATAGCTATGTGTGTTTCGCCAAGTCAGCAGAGTAGGTCCATTTGCAACAAACTCAGGCTAAGTCCACCTTGAAAATTCTAATTAGCAGGAAGATTTTCCTTTGACAGCTAACTCTATTCTCCCAGGGAAACAATGTGATCGATGTTGCAGTTTCTCACATAGCTGGTTTTCTATCGAGAGATACATGTGATATTTCAACTCTTCTGAATACGCCTACTTGGAGCAAACAGAGCCTATCTCCACCCTGGAAATTATGATTTGCAAGAAGTGTCCTATGAAAGATTTACTCAATTCTCACAGGGGAACAAAGTGCTTGTGTTCCTGCTGGGAACACAGAAAATTTTCAACCGAGAGAAACATCTGTGTATCACCTTCACAAGACAGTCCTATTTTGAACAAACTGAGTATCTGTTCAACATGAAAATTCAGATTTGAACTATGTATTCCTATCAAAAACTAACTCAATTCTCAAAGGGAAACAGCGTGCTAGTTGCTCCTGCTAATAACATGGACGGATTTTTTGCAGATAGAAATGTGTTTCTTCAACTAAGCTGAATAGGCTTATTTGGAACAAAAGGAGCCACTCTCCACCTTCAAAACTATGAATTGAAGGATATATTCCTTTCAAAAACTAATGCAATTACCACAGGGAAACAATGTGGTAGATGCCACAGCCTCTAACAAAGATGGTTTTCTTTGAAAACCTACATGTGTTTCATTGTTTAAGCTGAACAAGTCTACTTGCTACAAATTTAGACTTCTCCACCATGAAACTTCTGATTTGCCAGAAATACACCCTTCAAAAATTGACTCATTTCTCTCAAGGGAGCAATGTGGTAGGTGATGCAGCTTTAACATACATGCTTGTCTTTGGAGGAGAAGATATATTTGTTTCTTGACTATCGCAGAATAGGCCCATTTGGAACAAAAGGAGCCTTATTGCCACTAGAAAACTATGATTTGCAGTAAGTATTCCTTTCAAAAACTAACAGAGTTCTCATAGGTAAACAACATGCTAGAAGCTCCTGATGCTTTCTCAGATGCTTTTCCTGTGAGAGATACATATGTTTCCTCAACCTAGCTGAATAGGCCTATTTGCAAGAAAAGGTGCCTTCCTCCACCTTGAAACCTAAGATTTGGAGGAACTATTCCTTTCAAAAACTACATGAATTCTCAAAAAGAAACCAACTGCGACATGCTGCAACTTCTGTCATAGATGGTTTTCTTTTCAGAGATTTATAGTTTCATCTCCTCAGTTGAATAGGCCTGTCTGGAACCAATGAGCCTTTCTCCCCCTTAACAACTGTGATTAGCAGGAAGGATTTGTTTCAAAACCTAACTCAATTCTCACAGGGAAACAATGTGCTGGTTGCTCCTGCTTCTAACACACATGGTTTTCTTGCCAGAGATACATGTGGTTCAAAAACTCAGCCTAAGATGCCTATTTGAAACCAAAAGATCCTCTCTTCAACTACAAAAATCTGATTTGGAGGCAGTGTTTCAATCACAAACTACCTCAATGTTCACATGGAAACAAAGGGCTAGATGCTCCTTCTTCATTTACACACGGTTTTCTTTTGACAGATAAATGTGTTTCACCAACTTAGCTGAATAGGCCTGTTTGCAACAAAATGAACCTTTCTCAGTCTTGACAACTATGATTTCCAGGAAGCACTCCCTTCCAAACCGAACTGAGATCTCACAAAGGAACAACGTGTGACATTCTGCAAAGCCTAACACAGACGTTTGTTTTCTGAGACCTACATGTGTTTCTTCAACTTGTCTGAATAAGGCCTATTTGGAACAAAATGAGCATTTCTTCACCTTCTCAATTCAGATCGGAAGTAAGTATTCCTTTCAAAAGCTACCTTGATCCTCACAGGGAAACAATGTGCTAGTTGCTCCTGCTCCTGACACAGACGGTTTTCATTTCAGATATACATGTGTTTCTTCAACTAAGCTGCATAGGCCTCTTTGGAACAAAATGAGCCTTTCTCAAAATTGGAAGCTATGAATTCATGGATGCATTACTTTCAAAAACTAACTCACTTCTCACAGGGAATCCATGCCCTAGGTGTTGCAGCTTTGAACACAAATGGTTTTCTTTGGACAGATACAGGAGTTTGCCATCAGGCTGAATAAGTCTATTTACATCAAATTGCGCTTTTCTCCTCCTTGAAAATTCTGATTTGCCAGAATTATACCCTTGAAAGAAGATCTCACTTATCACTGGGGAACAATGTGCTGGATGCTGCAGATCATAACACCCATGGTTCTCTTTTAGTGAAACATGTTTCTTGGCCGTAGAAGATTTGGCCTATTTGGAACCAAAGGAGTGTTATTCCAACTAGAAAGCCATGGTTTTTAGCCAGTATTCCTTTCAAAAAGTACCTCAATTCTCATAAGTAAACAATGTCCTAGATGCTCCTGATTCTGCCACCGAGGGTTTAATTTCGAGAGATACAAGTGTTTAGTCAACTCACCAGAGTAGGCCTATTTGCAGCAAAAGGAGCCATTCTCCACCTGTTAAACTTTGATTTGCAGGAAGTACACCATCCAAAACTCATTGAATTACCACAGGGAAACAATGTGCTAGATGCTCCTGGTTCTAACACACATGCTTTTCTTTGAGAGATACATGTGTTTCTTACCTTACCTGAACAGGCCCATTTGGAACAAAATGAGCATTTCTTCACCTTGAAAACTCAGATAAGAAGAAAGTATTCCTTTCAAAAACCCATCCAATTCTCACAGGTAAACAATGTGCTAGTTGCTCCTGCTGATAACACACACAGTCTTCTTTGCAGAGAGACATGTGTTTCTTCAATTAAGCTGATGAAGCTTATTTGGAGCAAAATGAGCCTTTCTCCACCTTGAAAAGTAGGAATTGAAGGACATATTCCTTTCAAAAACTAACTCAATTATCACAGGGAAATAATATGCTAGATTCTGCAGCATCTAACACAGATGATTTCCTTCTGAGAGATACATGTGTTTCGTCATCTAAGCTGAGTAGGTCTATTTGCTGCAAATTTAGCCTTCTCCACCTTGAAAATTCCGATTTGCTAGAATTATACCCTTCAAAAACTAACACATTTCTCACAATGGATCAATGTAGTAGATGCTGCAGCAGCTAATATAGATGTCTCTCCTTGAAGACATACATGAGTTTCTTGACCATCACTGAATCGGCCCATTTGGAACAAAATGAACCTTATACCAATGCGAAAACTGTGATTGGCAACAAGTATTCCTTCCTAAAACTAACACAGTTCTCATAGGTAAACAATGTGCTGGAATCTCTTGATTCTGCCACAGATGCATTTCCTAGGAGAAATATATATGTTTCCTCAACCTAGTTGACTAGGCCTATTTGCAACAAAATGTGCCTTTCTCCACCTTGAAAACTGTGTTTGCAGGAAGTATTCCTTTAAAAAATTAACTGAATTCTCACAAAGCAACCAGGTACCACCTGCTGCAGCTAATAATACAGCCGGTTTTCTTTTCAGAGATTTATGTGCTTCGTCCACTCAGCTGAATAGGCCTATGTGGAACGAACGAGCCTTACTCCAACTTCAAAACTGATTTGCAAAAGGTTTGTCTCTGAAAGCTAACTCAATTCTCACAGGGAAACAAGTTGCTGGTTGCTCTTGCTTCTAATACTGATGGTTTTCTTTCGAGAGATACTTGTGTTTCGTCGACTCAGCATATGATGCATCCAAATTCAAAATCTGATTTGCAGGAAGTGCTCCATTCAAAAACTGCCTCAATTTCCACACGGAAACAATGGGCTCGATACTCCTTCTTCTATTACACACAGTTTTGTCTGGAGAGATAATTGTGTATCATCAACTTAGTTGAATAGGCCTGTTTGTGACAAAATGAGCCATTCTCAACCTTGAAAACTAGGATTAGCAGGAAGTACTCCCTTCCAAAGCGAACTGAGATCTCACAAAGGAACAACGTCTAACACAGACGGTTTGTTTCCGAGACATACGTGTGTTTCTTCACGTTTACTGAGTAGGCCTATTTGGAACAGCAAAAACCTTTCTCCACCTTGAGAAGTTTGATTTGCAGAAATTATTTCTTTCAAAATCTAATCCAATTCCCATAGTTAAGCAATGTGCTAGATGCTCCTGATTCTGTGACAGGTGGTATAATTTCGATAGCTATGTGTGTTTCGCCAAGTCAGCAGAGTAGGTCCATTTGCAACAAACTCAGGCTAAGTCCACCTTGAAAATTCTAATTAGCAGGAAGATTTTCCTTTGACAGCTAACTCTATTCTCCCAGGGAAACAATGTGATCGATGTTGCAGTTTCTCACATAGCTGGTTTTCTATCGAGAGATACATGTGATATTTCAACTCTTCTGAATACGCCTACTTGGAGCAAACAGAGCCTATCTCCACCCTGGAAATTATGATTTGCAAGAAGTGTCCTATGAAAGATTTACTCAATTCTCACAGGGGAACAAAGTGCTTGTGTTCCTGCTGGGAACACAGAAAATTTTCAACCGAGAGAAACATCTGTGTATCACCTTCACAAAACAGTCCTATTTTGAACAAACTGAGTATCTGTTCAACATGAAAATTCAGATTTGAACTATGTATTCCTATCAAAAACTAACTCAATTCTCAAAGGGAAACAGCGTGCTAGTTGCTCCTGCTAATAACATGGACGGATTTTTTGCAGATAGAAATGTGTTTCTTCAACTAAGCTGAATAGGCTTATTTGGAACAAAAGGAGCCACTCTCCACCTTCAAAACTATGAATTGAAGGATATATTCCTTTCAAAAACTAATGCAATTACCACAGGGAAACAATGTGGTAGATGCCACAGCCTCTAACAAAGATGGTTTTCTTTGAAAACCTACATGTGTTTCATTGTTTAAGCTGAACAAGTCTACTTGCTACAAATTTAGACTTCTCCACCATGAAACTTCTGATTTGCCAGAAATACACCCTTCAAAAATTGACTCATTTCTCTCAAGGGAGCAATGTGGTAGGTGATGCAGCTTTAACATACATGCTTGTCTTTGGAGGAGAAGATATATTTGTTTCTTGACTATCGCAGAATAGGCCCATTTGGAACAAAAGGAGCCTTATTGCCACTAGAAAACTATGATTTGCAGTAAGTATTCCTTTCAAAAACTAACAGAGTTCTCATAGGTAAACAACATGCTAGAAGCTCCTGATGCTTTCTCAGATGCTTTTCCTGTGAGAGATACATATGTTTCCTCAACCTAGCTGAATAGGCCTATTTGCAAGAAAAGGTGCCTTCCTCCACCTTGAAACCTAAGATTTGGAGGAACTATTCCTTTCAAAAACTACATGAATTCTCAAAAAGAAACCAACTGCGACATGCTGCAACTTCTGTCATAGATGGTTTTCTTTTCAGAGATTTATAGTTTCATCTCCTCAGTTGAATAGGCCTGTCTGGAACCAATGAGCCTTTCTCCCCCTTAACAACTGTGATTAGCAGGAAGGATTTGTTTCAAAACCTAACTCAATTCTCACAGGGAAACAATGTGCTGGTTGCTCCTGCTTCTAACACACATGGTTTTCTTGCCAGAGATACATGTGGTTCAAAAACTCAGCCTAAGATGCCTATTTGAAACCAAAAGATCCTCTCTTCAACTACAAAAATCTGATTTGGAGGCAGTGTTTCAATCACAAACTACCTCAATGTTCACATGGAAACAAAGGGCTAGATGCTCCTTCTTCATTTACACACGGTTTTCTTTTGACAGATAAATGTGTTTCACCAACTTAGCTGAATAGGCCTGTTTGCAACAAAATGAACCTTTCTCAGTCTTGACAACTATGATTTCCAGGAAGCACTCCCTTCCAAACCGAACTGAGATCTCACAAAGGAACAACGTGTGACATTCTGCAAAGCCTAACACAGACGTTTGTTTTCTGAGACCTACATGTGTTTCTTCAACTTGTCTGAATAAGGCCTATTTGGAACAAAATGAGCATTTCTTCACCTTCTCAATTCAGATCGGAAGTAAGTATTCCTTTCAAAAGCTACCTTGATCCTCACAGGGAAACAATGTGCTAGTTGCTCCTGCTCCTGACACAGACGGTTTTCATTTCAGATATACATGTGTTTCTTCAACTAAGCTGCATAGGCCTCTTTGGAACAAAATGAGC
The DNA here is from genome assembly GCF_047511655.1 of Castor canadensis. Classification (NCBI taxonomy): domain Eukaryota; kingdom Metazoa; phylum Chordata; class Mammalia; order Rodentia; family Castoridae; genus Castor; species Castor canadensis. The sequence goes on along the minus strand of NC_133401.1, from coordinate 33,089,094 downwards.
CTTTCTCAAAATTGGAAGCTATGAATTCATGGATGCATTACTTTCAAAAACTAACTCACTTCTCACAGGGAATCCATGCCCTAGGTGTTGCAGCTTTGAACACAAATGGTTTTCTTTGGACAGATACAGGAGTTTGCCATCAGGCTGAATAAGTCTATTTACATCAAATTGCGCTTTTCTCCTCCTTGAAAATTCTGATTTGCCAGAATTATACCCTTGAAAGAAGATCTCACTTATCACTGGGGAACAATGTGCTGGATGCTGCAGATCATAACACCCATGGTTCTCTTTTAGTGAAACATGTTTCTTGGCCGTAGAAGATTTGGCCTATTTGGAACCAAAGGAGTGTTATTCCAACTAGAAAGCCATGGTTTTTAGCCAGTATTCCTTTCAAAAAGTACCTCAATTCTCATAAGTAAACAATGTCCTAGATGCTCCTGATTCTGCCACCGAGGGTTTAATTTCGAGAGATACAAGTGTTTAGTCAACTCACCAGAGTAGGCCTATTTGCAGCAAAAGGAGCCATTCTCCACCTGTTAAACTTTGATTTGCAGGAAGTACACCATCCAAAACTCATTGAATTACCACAGGGAAACAATGTGCTAGATGCTCCTGGTTCTAACACACATGCTTTTCTTTGAGAGATACATGTGTTTCTTACCTTACCTGAACAGGCCCATTTGGAACAAAATGAGCATTTCTTCACCTGGAAAACTCAGATAAGAAGAAAGTATTCCTTTCAAAAACCCATCCAATTCTCACAGGTAAACAATGTGCTAGTTGCTCCTGCTGATAACACACACAGTCTTCTTTGCAGAGAGACATGTGTTTCTTCAATTAAGCTGATGAAGCTTATTTGGAGCAAAATGAGCCTTTCTCCACCTTGAAAAGTAGGAATTGAAGGACATATTCCTTTCAAAAACTAACTCAATTATCACAGGGAAATAATATGCTAGATTCTGCAGCATCTAACACAGATGATTTCCTTCTGAGAGATACATGTGTTTCGTCATCTAAGCTGAGTAGGTCTATTTGCTGCAAATTTAGCCTTCTCCACCTTGAAAATTCCGATTTGCTAGAATTATACCCTTCAAAAACTAACACATTTCTCACAATGGATCAATGTAGTAGATGCTGCAGCAGCTAATATAGATGTCTCTCCTTGGAGACATACATGAGTTTCTTGACCATCACTGAATCAGCCCATTTGGAACAAAATGAACCTTAATCCAATGCGAAAACTGTGATTGGCAACAAGTATTCCTTCCTAAAACTAACACAGTTCTCATAGGTAAACAATGTGCTGGAATCTCTTGATTCTGCCACAGATGCATTTCCTAGGAGAAATATATATGTTTCCTCAACCTAGTTGACTAGGCCTATTTGCAACAAAATGTGCCTTTCTCCACCTTGAAAACTGTGTTTGCAGGAAGTATTCCTTTAAAAAATTAACTGAATTCTCACAAAGCAACCAGGTACCACCTGCTGCAGCTAATAATACAGCCGGTTTTCTTTTCAGAGATTTATGTGCTTCGTCCACTCAGCTGAATAGGCCTATGTGGAACGAACGAGCCTTACTCCAACTTCAAAACTGATTTGCAAAAGGTTTGTCTCTGAAAGCTAACTCAATTCTCACAGGGAAACAAGTTGCTGGTTGCTCTTGCTTCTAATACTGATGGTTTTCTTTCGAGAGATACTTGTGTTTCGTCGACTCAGCATATGATGCATCCAAATTCAAAATCTGATTTGCAGGAAGTGCTCCATTCAAAAACTGCCTCAATTTCCACACGGAAACAATGGGCTCGATACTCCTTCTTCTATTACACACAGTTTTGTCTGGAGAGATAATTGTGTATCATCAACTTAGTTGAATAGGCCTGTTTGTGACAAAATGAGCCATTCTCAACCTTGAAAACTAGGATTAGCAGGAAGTACTCCCTTCCAAAGCGAACTGAGATCTCACAAAGGAACAACGTCTAACACAGACGGTTTGTTTCCGAGACATACGTGTGTTTCTTCACGTTTACTGAGTAGGCCTATTTGGAACAGCAAAAACCTTTCTCCACCTTGAGAAGTTTGATTTGCAGAAATTATTTCTTTCAAAATCTAATCCAATTCCCATAGTTAAGCAATGTGCTAGATGCTCCTGATTCTGTGACAGGTGGTATAATTTCGATAGCTATGTGTGTTTCGCCAAGTCAGCAGAGTAGGTCCATTTGCAACAAACTCAGGCTAAGTCCACCTTGAAAATTCTAATTAGCAGGAAGATTTTCCTTTGACAGCTAACTCTATTCTCCCAGGGAAACAATGTGATCGATGTTGCAGTTTCTCACATAGCTGGTTTTCTATCGAGAGATACATGTGATATTTCAACTCTTCTGAATACGCCTACTTGGAGCAAACAGAGCCTATCTCCACCCTGGAAATTATGATTTGCAAGAAGTGTCCTATGAAAGATTTACTCAATTCTCACAGGGGAACAAAGTGCTTGTGTTCCTGCTGGGAACACAGAAAATTTTCAACCGAGAGAAACATCTGTGTATCACCTTCACAAAACAGTCCTATTTTGAACAAACTGAGTATCTGTTCAACATGAAAATTCAGATTTGAACTATGTATTCCTATCAAAAAGTAACTCAATTCTCAAAGGGAAACAGCGTGCTAGTTGCTCCTGCTAATAACATGGACGGATTTTTTGCAGATAGAAATGTGTTTCTTCAACTAAGCTGAATAGGCTTATTTGGAACAAAAGGAGCCACTCTCCACCTTCAAAACTATGAATTGAAGGATATATTCCTTTCAAAAACTAATGCAATTACCACAGGGAAACAATGTGGTAGATGCCACAGCCTCTAACAAAGATGGTTTTCTTTGAAAACCTACATGTGTTTCATTGTTTAAGCTGAACAAGTCTACTTGCTACAAATTTAGACTTCTCCACCATGAAACTTCTGATTTGCCAGAAATACACCCTTCAAAAATTGACTCATTTCTCTCAAGGGAGCAATGTGGTAGGTGATGCAGCTTTAACATACATGCTTGTCTTTGGAGGAGAAGATATATTTGTTTCTTGACTATCGCAGAATAGGCCCATTTGGAACAAAAGGAGCCTTATTGCAACTAGAAAACTATGATTTGCAGTAAGTATTCCTTTCAAAAACTAACAGAGTTCTCATAGGTAAACAACATGCTAGAAGCTCCTGATGCTTTCTCAGATGCTTTTCCTGTGAGAGATACATATGTTTCCTCAACCTAGCTGAATAGGCCTATTTGCAAGAAAAGGTGCCTTCCTCCACCTTGAAACCTAAGATTTGGAGGAACTATTCCTTTCAAAAACTACATGAATTCTCAAAAAGAAACCAACTGCGACATGCTGCAACTTCTGTCATAGATGGTTTTCTTTTCAGAGATTTATAGTTTCATCTCCTCAGTTGAATAGGCCTGTCTGGAACCAATGAGCCTTTCTCCCCCTTAACAACTGTGATTAGCAGGAAGGATTTGTTTCAAAACCTAACTCAATTCTCACAGGGAAACAATGTGCTGGTTGCTCCTGCTTCTAACACACATGGTTTTCTTGCCAGAGATACATGTGGTTCAAAAACTCAGCCTAAGATGCCTATTTGAAACCAAAAGATCCTCTCTTCAACTACAAAAATCTGATTTGGAGGCAGTGTTTCAATCACAAACTACCTCAATGTTCACATGGAAACAAAGGGCTAGATGCTCCTTCTTCATTTACACACGGTTTTCTTTTGACAGATAAATGTGTTTCACCAACTTAGCTGAATAGGCCTGTTTGCAACAAAATGAACCTTTCTCAGTCTTGACAACTATGATTTCCAGGAAGCACTCCCTTCCAAACCGAACTGAGATCTCACAAAGGAACAACGTGTGACATTCTGCAAAGCCTAACACAGACGTTTGTTTTCTGAGACCTACATGTGTTTCTTCAACTTGTCTGAATAAGGCCTATTTGGAACAAAATGAGCATTTCTTCACCTTCTCAATTCAGATCGGAAGTAAGTATTCCTTTCAAAAGCTACCTTGATCCTCACAGGGAAACAATGTGCTAGTTGCTCCTGCTCCTGACACAGACGGTTTTCATTTCAGATATACATGTGTTTCTTCAACTAAGCTGCATAGGCCTCTTTGGAACAAAATGAGCCTTTCTCAAAATTGGAAGCTATGAATTCATGGATGCATTACTTTCAAAAACTAACTCACTTCTCACAGGGAATCCATGCCCTAGGTGTTGCAGCTTTGAACACAAATGGTTTTCTTTGGACAGATACAGGAGTTTGCCATCAGGCTGAATAAGTCTATTTACATCAAATTGCGCTTTTCTCCTCCTTGAAAATTCTGATTTGCCAGAATTATACCCTTGAAAGAAGATCTCACATATCACTGGGGAACAATGTGCTGGATGCTGCAGATCATAACACCCATGGTTCTCTTTTAGTGAAACATGTTTCTTGGCCGTAGAAGATTTGGCCTATTTGGAACCAAAGGAGTGTTATTCCAACTAGAAAGCCATGGTTTTTAGCCAGTATTCCTTTCAAAAAGTACCTCAATTCTCATAAGTAAACAATGACCTAGATGCTCCTGATTCTGCCACCGAGGGTTTAATTTCGAGAGATACAAGTGTTTAGTCAACTCACCAGAGTAGGCCTATTTGCAGCAAAAGGAGCCATTCTCCACCTGTTAAACTTTGATTTGCAGGAAGTACACCATCCAAAACTCATTGAATTACCACAGGGAAACAATGTGCTAGATGCTCCTGGTTCTAACACACATGCTTTTCTTTGAGAGATACATGTGTTTCTTACCTTACCTGAACAGGCCCATTTGGAACAAAATGAGCATTTCTTCACCTGGAAAACTCAGATAAGAAGAAAGTATTCCTTTCAAAAACCCATCCAATTCTCACAGGTAAACAATGTGCTAGTTGCTCCTGCTGATAACACACACAGTCTTCTTTGCAGAGAGACATGTGTTTCTTCAATTAAGCTGATGAAGCTTATTTGGAGCAAAATGAGCCTTTCTCCACCTTGAAAAGTAGGAATTGAAGGACATATTCCTTTCAAAAACTAACTCAATTATCACAGGGAAATAATATGCTAGATTCTGCAGCATCTAACACAGATGATTTCCTTCTGAGAGATACATGTGTTTCGTCATCTAAGCTGAGTAGGTCTATTTGCTGCAAATTTAGCCTTCTCCACCTTGAAAATTCCGATTTGCTAGAATTATACCCTTCAAAAACTAACACATTTCTCACAATGGATCAATGTAGTAGATGCTGCAGCAGCTAATATAGATGTCTCTCCTTGGAGACATACATGAGTTTCTTGACCATCACTGAATCGGCCCATTTGGAACAAAATGAACCTTATACCAATGCGAAAACTGTGATTGGCAACAAGTATTCCTTCCTAAAACTAACACAGTTCTCATAGGTAAACAATGTGCTGGAATCTCTTGATTCTGCCACAGATGCATTTCCTAGGAGAAATATATATGTTTCCTCAACCTAGTTGACTAGGCCTATTTGCAACAAAATGTGCCTTTCTCCACCTTGAAAACTGTGTTTGCAGGAAGTATTCCTTTAAAAAATTAACTGAATTCTCACAAAGCAACCAGGTACCACCTGCTGCAGCTAATAATACAGCCGGTTTTCTTTTCAGAGATTTATGTGCTTCATCCACTCAGCTGAATAGGCCTATGTGGAACGAACGAGCCTTACTCCAACTTCAAAACTGATTTGCAAAAGGTTTGTCTCTGAAAGCTAACTCAATTCTCACAGGGAAACAAGTTGCTGGTTGCTCTTGCTTCTAATACTGATGGTTTTCTTTCGAGAGATACTTGTGTTTCGTCGACTCAGCATATGATGCATCCAAATTCAAAATCTGATTTGCAGGAAGTGCTCCATTCAAAAACTGCCTCAATTTCCACACGGAAACAATGGGCTCGATACTCCTTCTTCTATTACACACAGTTTTGTCTGGAGAGATAATTGTGTATCATCAACTTAGTTGAATAGGCCTGTTTGTGACAAAATGAGCCATTCTCAACCTTGAAAACTAGGATTAGCAGGAAGTACTCCCTTCCAAAGCGAACTGAGATCTCACAAAGGAACAACGTCTAACACAGACGGTTTGTTTCCGAGACATACGTGTGTTTCTTCACGTTTACTGAGTAGGCCTATTTGGAACAGCAAAAACCTTTCTCCACCTTGAGAAGTTTGATTTGCAGAAATTATTTCTTTCAAAATCTAATCCAATTCCCATAGTTAAGCAATGTGCTAGATGCTCCTGATTCTGTGACAGGTGGTATAATTTCGATAGCTATGTGTGTTTCGCCAAGTCAGCAGAGTAGGTCCATTTGCAACAAACTCAGGCTAAGTCCACCTTGAAAATTCTAATTAGCAGGAAGATTTTCCTTTGACAGCTAACTCTATTCTCCCAGGGAAACAATGTGATCGATGTTGCAGTTTCTCACATAGCTGGTTTTCTATCGAGAGATACATGTGATATTTCAACTCTTCTGAATACGCCTACTTGGAGCAAACAGAGCCGATCTCCACCCTGGAAATTATGATTTGCAAGAAGTGTCCTATGAAAGATTTACTCAATTCTCACAGGGGAACAAAGTGCTTGTGTTCCTGCTGGGAACACAGAAAATTTTCAACCGAGAGAAACATCTGTGTATCACCTTCACAAAACAGTCCTATTTTGAACAAACTGAGTATCTGTTCAACATGAAAATTCAGATTTGAACTATGTATTCCTGTCAAAAACTAACTCAATTCTCAAAGGGAAACAGCGTGCTAGTTGCTCCTGCTAATAACATGGACGGATTTTTTGCAGATAGAAATGTGTTTCTTCAACTAAGCTGAATAGGCTTATTTGGAACAAAAGGAGCCACTCTCCACCTTCAAAACTATGAATTGAAGGATATATTCCTTTCAAAAACTAATGCAATTACCACAGGGAAACAATGTGGTAGATGCCACAGCCTCTAACAAAGATGGTTTTCTTTGAAAACCTACATGTGTTTCATTGTTTAAGCTGAACAAGTCTACTTGCTACAAATTTAGACTTCTCCACCATGAAACTTCTGATTTGCCAGAAATACACCCTTCAAAAATTGACTCATTTCTCTCAAGGGAGCAATGTGGTAGGTGATGCAGCTTTAACATACATGCTTGTCTTTGGAGGAGAAGATATATTTGTTTCTTGACTATCGCAGAATAGGCCCATTTGGAACAAAAGGAGCCTTATTGCAACTAGAAAACTATGATTTGCAGTAAGTATTCCTTTCAAAAACTAACAGAGTTCTCATAGGTAAACAACATGCTAGAAGCTCCTGATGCTTTCTCAGATGCTTTTCCTGTGAGAGATACATATGTTTCCTCAACCTAGCTGAATAGGCCTATTTGCAAGAAAAGGTGCCTTCCTCCACCTTGAAACCTAAGATTTGGAGGAACTATTCCTTTCAAAAACTACATGAATTCTCAAACAGAAACCAACTGCGACATGCTGCAACTTCTGTCATAGATGGTTTTCTTTTCAGAGATTTATAGTTTCATCTCCTCAGTTGAATAGGCCTGTCTGGAACCAATGAGCCTTTCTCCCCCTTAACAACTGTGATTAGCAGGAAGGATTTGTTTCAAAACCTAACTCAATTCTCACAGGGAAACAATGTGCTGGTTGCTCCTGCTTCTAACACACATGGTTTTCTTGCCAGAGATACATGTGGTTCAAAAACTCAGCCTAAGATGCCTATTTGAAACCAAAAGATCCTCTCTTCAACTACAAAAATCTGATTTGGAGGCAGTGTTTCAATCACAAACTACCTCAATGTTCACATGGAAACAAAGGGCTAGATGCTCCTTCTTCATTTACACACGGTTTTCTTTTGACAGATAAATGTGTTTCACCAACTTAGCTGAATAGGCCTGTTTGCAACAAAATGAACCTTTCTCAGTCTTGACAACTATGATTTCCAGGAAGCACTCCCTTCCAAACCGAACTGAGATCTCACAAAGGAACAACGTGTGACATTCTGCAAAGCCTAACACAGACGTTTGTTTTCTGAGACCTACATGTGTTTCTTCAACTTGTCTGAATAAGGCCTATTTGGAACAAAATGAGCATTTCTTTACCTTCTCAATTCAGATCGGAAGTAAGTATTCCTCTCAAAAGCTACCTTGATCCTCACAGGGAAACAATGTGCTAGTTGCTCCTGCTCCTGACACAGACGGTTTTCATTTCAGATATACATGTGTTTCTTCAACTAAGCTGCATAGGCCTCTTTGGAACAAAATGAGCCTTTCTCAAAATTGGAAGCTATGAATTCATGGATGCATTATTTTCAAAAACTAACTCACTTCTCACAGGGAATCCATGCCCTAGGTGTTGCAGCTTTGAACACGAATGGTTTTCTTTGGACAGATACAGGAGTTTGCCATCAGGCTGAATAAGTCTATTTACATCAAATTGCGCTTTTCTCCTCCTTGAAAATTCTGATTTGCCAGAATTATACCCTTGAAAGAAGATCTCACTTATCACTGGGGAACAATGTGCTGGATGCTGCAGATCATAACACCCATGGTTCTCTTTTAGTGAAACATGTTTCTTGGCCGTAGAAGATTTGGCCTATTTGGAACCAAAGGAGTGTTATTCCAACTAGAAAGCCATGGTTTTTAGCCAGTATTCCTTTCAAAAAGTACCTCAATTCTCATAAGTAAACAATGTCCTAGAAGCTCCTGATTCTGCCACCGAGGGTTTAATTTCGAGAGATACAAGTGTTTAGTCAACTCACCAGAGTAGGCCTATTTGCAGCAAAAGGAGCCATTCTCCACCTGTTAAACTTTGATTTGCAGGAAGTACACCATCCAAAACTCATTGAATTACCACAGGGAAACAATGTGCTAGATGCTCCTGGTTCTAACACACATGCTTTTCTTTGAGAGATACATGTGTTTCTTACCTTACCTGAACAGGCCCATTTGGAACAAAATGAGCATTTCTTCACCTTGAAAACTCAGATAAGAAGAAAGTATTCCTTTCAAAAACCCATCCAATTCTCACAGGTAAACAATGTGCTAGTTGCTCCTGCTGATAACACACACAGTCTTCTTTGCAGAGAGACATGTGTTTCTTCAATTAAGCTGATGAAGCTTATTTGGAGCAAAATGAGCCTTTCTCCACCTTGAAAAGTAGGAATTGAAGGACATATTCCTTTCAAAAACTAACTCAATTATCACAGGGAAATAATATGCTAGATTCTGCAGCATCTAACACAGATGATTTCCTTCTGAGAGATACATGTGTTTCGTCATCTAAGCTGAGTAGGTCTATTTGCTGCAAATTTAGCCTTCTCCACCTTGAAAATTCCGATTTGCTAGAATTATACCCTTCAAAAACTAACACATTTCTCACAATGGATCAATGTAGTAGATGCTGCAGCAGCTAATATAGATGTCTCTCCTTGGAGACATACATGAGTTTCTTGACCATCACTGAATCGGCCCATTTGGAACAAAATGAACCTTATACCAATGCGAAAACTGTGATTGGCAACAAGTATTCCTTCCTAAAACTAACACAGTTCTCATAGGTAAACAATGTGCTGGAATCTCTTGATTCTGCCACAGATGCATTTCCTAGGAGAAATATATATGTTTCCTCAACCTAGTTGACTAGGCCTATTTGCAACAAAATGTGCCTTTCTCCACCTTGAAAACTGTGTTTGCAGGAAGTATTCCTTTAAAAAATTAACTGAATTCTCACAAAGCAACCAGGTACCACCTGCTGCAGCTAATAATACAGCCGGTTTTCTTTTCAGAGATTTATGTGCTTCGTCCACTCAGCTGAATAGGCCTATGTGGAACGAACGAGCCTTACTCCAACTTCAAAACTGATTTGCAAAAGGTTTGTCTCTGAAAGCTAACTCAATTCTCACAGGGAAACAAGTTGCTGGTTGCTCTTGCTTCTAATACTGATGGTTTTCTTTCGAGAGATACTTGTGTTTCGTCGACTCAGCATATGATGCATCCAAATTCAAAATCTGATTTGCAGGAAGTGCTCCATTCAAAAACTGCCTCAATTTCCACACGGAAACAATGGGCTTGATACTCCTTCTTCTATTACACACAGTTTTGTCTGGAGAGATAATTGTGTATCATCAACTTAGTTGAATAGGCCTGTTTGTGACAAAATGAGCCATTCTCAACCTTGAAAACTAGGATTAGCAGGAAGTACTCCCTTCCAAAGCGAACTGAGATCTCACAAAGGAACAACGTCTAACACAGACGGTTTGTTTCCGAGACATACGTGTGTTTCTTCACGTTTACTGAGTAGGCCTATTTGGAACAGCAAAAACCTTTCTCCACCTTGAGAAGTTTGATTTGCAGAAATTATTTCTTTCAAAATCTAATCCAATTCCCATAGTTAAGCAATGTGCTAGATGCTCCTGATTCTGTGACAGGTGGTATAATTTCGATAGCTATGTGTGTTTCGCCAAGTCAGCAGAGTAGGTCCATTTGCAACAAACTCAGGCTAAGTCCACCTTGAAAATTCTAATTAGCAGGAAGATTTTCCTTTGACAGCTAACTCTATTCTCCCAGGGAAACAATGTGATCGATGTTGCAGTTTCTCACATAGCTGGTTTTCTATCGAGAGATACATGTGATATTTCAACTCTTCTGAATACGCCTACTTGGAGCAAACAGAGCCGATCTCCACCCTGGAAATTATGATTTGCAAGAAGTGTCCTATGAAAGATTTACTCAATTCTCACAGGGGAACAAAGTGCTTGTGTTCCTGCTGGGAACACAGAAAATTTTCAACCGAGAGAAACATCTGTGTATCACCTTCAAAAACAGTCCTATTTTGAACAAACTGAGTATCTGTTCAACATGAAAATTCAGATTTGAACTATGTATTCCTATCAAAAACTAACTCAATTCTCAAAGGGAAACAGCGTGCTAGTTGCTCCTGCTAATAACATGGACGGATTTTTTGCAGATAGAAATGTGTTTCTTCAACTAAGCTGAATAGGCTTATTTGGAACAAAAGGAGCCACTCTCCACCTTCAAAACTATGAATTGAAGGATATATTCCTTTCAAAAACTAATGCAATTACCACAGGGAAACAATGTGGTAGATGCCACAGCCTCTAACAAAGATGGTTTTCTTTGAAAACCTACATGTGTTTCATTGTTTAAGCTGAACAAGTCTACTTGCTACAAATTTAGACTTCTCCACCATGAAACTTCTGATTTGCCAGAAATACACCCTTCAAAAATTGACTCATTTCTCTCAAGGGAGCAATGTGGTAGGTGATGCAGCTTTAACATACATGCTTGTCTTTGGAGGAGAAGATATATTTGTTTCTTGACTATCGCAGAATAGGCCCATTTGGAACAAAAGGAGCCTTATTGCAAATAGAAAACTATGATTTGCAGTAAGTATTCCTCTCAAAAACTAACAGAGTTCTCATAGGTAAACAACATGCTAGAAGCTCCTGATGCTTTCTCAGATGCTTTTCCTGTGAGAGATACATATGTTTCCTCAACCTAGCTGAATAGGCCTATTTGCAAGAAAAGGTGCCTTCCTCCACCTTGAAACCTAAGATTTGGAGGAACTATTCCTTTCAAAAACTACATGAATTCTCAAAAAGAAACCAACTGCGACATGCTGCAACTTCTGTCATAGATGGTTTTCTTTTCAGAGATTTATAGTTTCATCTCCTCAGTTGAATAGGCCTGTCTGGAACCAATGAGCCTTTCTCCCCCTTAACAACTGTGATTAGCAGGAAGGATTTGTTTCAAAACCTAACTCAATTCTCACAGGGAAACAATGTGCTGGTTGCTCCTGCTTCTAACACACATGGTTTTCTTGCCAGAGATACATGTGGTTCAAAAACTCAGCCTAAGATGCCTATTTGAAACCAAAAGATCCTCTCTTCAACTACAAAAATCTGATTTGGAGGCAGTGTTTCAATCACAAACTACCTCAATGTTCACATGGAAACAAAGGGCTAGATGCTCCTTCTTCATTTACACACGGTTTTCTTTTGACAGATAAATGTGTTTCACCAACTTAGCTGAATAGGCCTGTTTGCAACAAAATGAGCCTTTCTCAGTCTTGACAACTATGATTTCCAGGAAGCACTCCCTTCCAAACCGAACTGAGATCTCACAAAGGAACAACGTGTGACATTCTGCAAAGCCTAACACAGACGTTTGTTTTCTGAGACCTACATGTGTTTCTTCAACTTGTCTGAATAAGGCCTATTTGGAACAAAATGAGCATTTCTTCACCTTCTCAATTCAGATCGGAAGTAAGTATTCCTTTCAAAAGCTACCTTGATCCTCACAGGGAAACAATGTGCTAGTTGCTCCTGCTCCTGACACAGACGGTTTTCATTTCAGATATACATGTGTTTCTTCAACTAAGCTGCATAGGCCTCTTTGGAACAAAATGAGCCTTTCTCAAAATTGGAAGCTATGAATTCATGGATGCATTACTTTCAAAAACTAACTCACTTCTCACAGGGAATCCATGCCCTAGGTGTTGCAGCTTTGAACACAAATGGTTTTCTTTGGACAGATACAGGAGTTTGCCATCAGGCTGAATAAGTCTATTTACATCAAATTGCGCTTTTCTCCTCCTTGAAAATTCTGATTTGCCAGAATTATACCCTTGAAAGAAGATCTCACTTATCACTGGGGAACAATGTGCTGGATGCTGCAGATCATAACACCCATGGTTCTCTTTTAGTGAAACATGTTTCTTGGCCGTAGAAGATTTGGCCTATTTGGAACCAAAGGAGTGTTATTCCAACTAGAAAGCCATGGTTTTTAGCCAGTATTCCTTTCAAAAAGTACCTCAATTCTCATAAGTAAACAATGTCCTAGATGCTCCTGATTCTGCCACCGAGGGTTTAATTTCGAGAGATACAAGTGTTTAGTCAACTCACCAGAGTAGGCCTATTTGCAGCAAAAGGAGCCATTCTCCACCTGTTAAACTTTGATTTGCAGGAAGTACACCATCCAAAACTCATTGAATTACCACAGGGAAACAATGTGCTAGATGCTCCTGGTTCTAACACACATGCTTTTCTTTGAGAGATACATGTGTTTCTTACCTTACCTGAACAGGCCCATTTGGAACAAAATGAGCATTTCTTCACCTTGAAAACTCAGATAAGAAGAAAGTATTCCTTTCAAAAACCCATCCAATTCTCACAGGTAAACAATGTGCTAGTTGCTCCTGCTGATAACACACACAGTCTTCTTTGCAGAGAGACATGTGTTTCTTCAATTAAGCTGATGAAGCTTATTTGGAGCAAAATGAGCCTTTCTCCACCTTGAAAAGTAGGAATTGAAGGACATATTCCTTTCAAAAACTAACTCAATTATCACAGGGAAATAATGTGCTAGATTCTGCAGCATCTAACACAGATGATTTCCTTCTGAGAGATACATGTGTTTCGTCATCTAAGCTGAGTAGGTCTATTTGCTGCAAATTTAGCCTTCTCCACCTTGAAAATTCCGATTTGCTAGAATTATACCCTTCAAAAACTAACACATTTCTCACAATGGATCAATGTAGTAGATGCTGCAGCAGCTAATATAGATGTCTCTCCTTGGAGACATACATGAGTTTCTTGACCATCACTGAATCGGCCCATTTGGAACAAAATGAACCTTATACCAATGCGAAAACTGTGATTGGCAACAAGTATTCCTTCCTAAAACTAACACAGTTCTCATAGGTAAACAATGTGCTGGAATCTCTTGATTCTGCCACAGATGCATTTCCTAGGAGAAATATATATGTTTCCTCAACCTAGTTGACTAGGCCTATTTGCAACAAAATGTGCCTTTCTCCACCTTGAAAACTGTGTTTGCAGGAAGTATTCCTTTAAAAAATTAACTGAATTCTCACAAAGCAACCAGGTACCACCTGCTGCAGCTAATAATACAGCCGGTTTTCTTTTCAGAGATTTATGTGCTTCGTCCACTCAGCTGAATAGGCCTATGTGGAACGAACGAGCCTTACTCCAACTTCAAAACTGATTTGCAAAAGGTTTGTCTCTGAAAGCTAACTCAATTCTCACAGGGAAACAAGTTGCTGGTTGCTCTTGCTTCTAATACTGATGGTTTTCTTTCGAGAGATACTTGTGTTTCGTCGACTCAGCATATGATGCATCCAAATTCAAAATCTGATTTGCAGGAAGTGCTCCATTCAAAAACTGCCTCAATTTCCACACGGAAACAATGGGCTCGATACTCCTTCTTCTATTACACACAGTTTTGTCTGGAGAGATAATTGTGTATCATCAACTTAGTTGAATAGGCCTGTTTGTGACAAAATGAGCCATTCTCAACCTTGAAAACTAGGATTAGCAGGAAGTACTCCATTCCAAAGCGAACTGAGATCTCACAAAGGAACAACGTCTAACACAGACGGTTTGTTTCCAAGACATACGTGTGTTTCTTCACGTTTACTGAGTAGGCCTATTTGGAACAGCAAAAACCTTTCTCCACCTTGAGAAGTTTGATTTGCAGAAATTATTTCTTTCAAAATCTAATCCAATTCCCATAGTTAAGCAATGTGCTAGATGCTCCTGATTCTGTGACAGGTGGTATAATTTCGATAGCTATGTGTGTTTCGCCAAGTCAGCAGAGTAGGTCCATTTGCAACAAACTCAGGCTAAGTCCACCTTGAAAATTCTAATTAGCAGGAAGATTTTCCTTTGACAGCTAACTCTATTCTCCCAGGGAAACAATGTGATCGATGTTGCAGTTTCTCACATAGCTGGTTTTCTATCGAGAGATACATGTGATATTTCAACTCTTCTGAATACGCCTACTTGGAGCAAACAGAGCCGATCTCCACCCTGGAAATTATGATTTGCAAGAAGTGTCCTATGAAAGATTTACTCAATTCTCACAGGGGAACAAAGTGCTTGTGTTCCTGCTGGGAACACAGAAAATTTTCAACCGAGAGAAACATCTGTGTATCACCTTCACAAAACAGTCCTATTTTGAACAAACTGAGTATCTGTTCAACATGAAAATTCAGATTTGAACTATGTATTCCTATCAAAAACTAACTCAATTCTCAAAGGGAAACAGCGTGCTAGTTGCTCCTGCTAATAACATGGACGGATTTTTTGCAGATAGAAATGTGTTTCTTCAACTAAGCTGAATAGGCTTATTTGGAACAAAAGGAGCCACTCTCCACCTTCAAAACTATGAATTGAAGGATATATTCCTTTCAAAAACTAATGCAATTACCACAGGGAAACAATGTGGTAGATGCCACAGCCTCTAACAAAGATGGTTTTCTTTGAAAACCTACATGTGTTTCATTGTTTAAGCTGAACAAGTCTACTTGCTACAAATTTAGACTTCTCCACCATGAAACTTCTGATTTGCCAGAAATACACCCTTCAAAAATTGACTCATTTCTCTCAAGGGAGCAATGTGGTAGGTGATGCAGCTTTAACATACATGCTTGTCTTTGGAGGAGAAGATATATTTGTTTCTTGACTATCGCAGAATAGGCCCATTTGGAACAAAAGGAGCCTTATTGCAACTAGAAAACTATGATTTGCAGTAAGTATTCCTTTCAAAAACTAACAGAGTTCTCATAGGTAAACAACATGCTAGAAGCTCCTGATGCTTTCTCAGATGCTTTTCCTGTGAGAGATACATATGTTTCCTCAACCTAGCTGAATAGGCCTATTTGCAAGAAAAGGTGCCTTCCTCCACCTTGAAACCTAAGATTTGGAGGAACTATTCCTTTCAAAAACTACATGAATTCTCAAAAAGAAACCAACTGCGACATGCTGCAACTTCTGTCATAGATGGTTTTCTTTTCAGAGATTTATAGTTTCATCTCCTCAGTTGAATAGGCCTGTCTGGAACCAATGAGCCTTTCTCCCCCTTAACAACTGTGATTAGCAGGAAGGATTTGTTTCAAAACCTAACTCAATTCTCACAGGGAAACAATGTGCTGGTTGCTCCTGCTTCTAACACACATGGTTTTCTTGCCAGAGATACATGTGGTTCAAAAACTCAGCCTAAGATGCCTATTTGAAACCAAAAGATCCTCTCTTCAACTACAAAAATCTGATTTGGAGGCAGTGTTTCAATCACAAACTACCTCAATGTTCACATGGAAACAAAGGGCTAGATGCTCCTTCTTCATTTACACACGGTTTTCTTTTGACAGATAAATGTGTTTCACCAACTTAGCTGAATAGGCCTGTTTGCAACAAAATGAGCCTTTCTCAGTCTTGACAACTATGATTTCCAGGAAGCACTCCCTTCCAAACCGAACTGAGATCTCACAAAGGAACAACGTGTGACATTCTGCAAAACCTAACACAGACGTTTGTTTTCTGAGACCTACATGTGTTTCTTCAACTTGTCTGAATAAGGCCTATTTGGAACAAAATGAGCATTTCTTCACCTTCTCAATTCAGATCGGAAGTAAGTATTCCTTTCAAAAGCTACCTTGGTCCTCACAGGGAAACAATGTGCTAGTTGCTCCTGCTCCTGACACAGACGGTTTTCATTTCAGATATACATGTGTTTCTTCAACTAAGCTGCATAGGCCTCTTTGGAACAAAATGAGCCTTTCTCAAAGTTGGAAGCTATGAATTCATGGATGCATTACTTTCAAAAACTAACTCACTTCTCACAGGGAATCCATGCCCTAGGTGTTGCAGCTTTGAACACAAATGGTTTTCTTTGGACAGATACAGGAGTTTGCCATCAAGCTGAATAAGTCTATTTACATCAAATTGCGCTTTTCTCCTCCTTGAAAATTCTGATTTGCCAGAATTATACCCTTGAAAGAAGATCTCACTTATCACTGGGGAACAATGTGCTGGATGCTGCAGATCATAACACCCATGGTTCTCTTTTAGTGAAACATGTTTCTTGGCCGTAGAAGATTTGGCCTATTTGGAACCAAAGGAGTGTTATTCCAACTAGAAAGCCATGGTTTTTAGCCAGTATTCCTTTCAAAAAGTACCTCAATTCTCATAAGTAAACAATGTCCTAGATGCTCCTGATTCTGCCACCGAGGGTTTAATTTCGAGAGATACAAGTGTTCAGTCAACTCACCAGAGTAGGCCTATTTGCAGCAAAAGGAGCCATTCTCCACCTGTTAAACTTTGATTTGCAGGAAGTACACCATCCAAAACTCATTGAATTACCACAGGGAAACAATGTGCTAGATGCTCCTGGTTCTAACACACATGCTTTTCTTTGAGAGATACATGTGTTTCTTACCTTACCTGAACAGGCCCATTTGGAACAAAATGAGCATTTCTTCACCTTGAAAACTCAGATAAGAAGAAAGTATTCCTTTCAAAAACCCATCCAATTCTCACAGGTAAACAATGTGCTAGTTGCTCCTGCTGATAACACACACAGTCTTCTTTGCAGAGAGACATGTGTTTCTTCAATTAAGCTGATGAAGCTTATTTGGAGCAAAATGAGCCTTTCTCCACCTTGAAAAGTAGGAATTGAAGGACATATTCCTTTCAAAAACTAACTCAATTATCACAGGGAAATAATGTGCTAGATTCTGCAGCATCTAACACAGATGATTTCCTTCTGAGAGATACATGTGTTTCGTCATCTAAGCTGAGTAGGTCTATTTGCTGCAAATTTAGCCTTCTCCACCTTGAAAATTCCGATTTGCTAGAATTATACCCTTCAAAAACTAACACATTTCTCACAATGGATCAATGTAGTAGATGCTGCAGCAGCTAATATAGATGTCTCTCCTTGGAGACATACATGAGTTTCTTGACCATCACTGAATCGGCCCATTTGGAACAAAATGAACCTTATACCAATGCGAAAACTGTGATTGGCAACAAGTATTCCTTCCTAAAACTAACACAGTTCTCATAGGTAAACAATGTGCTGGAATCTCTTGATTCTGCCACAGATGCATTTCCTAGGAGAAATATATATGTTTCCTCAACCTAGTTGACTAGGCCTATTTGCAACAAAATGTGCCTTTCTCCACCTTGAAAACTGTGTTTGCAGGAAGTATTCCTTTAAAAAATTAACTGAATTCTCACAAAGCAACCAGGTACCACCTGCTGCAGCTAATAATACAGCCGGTTTTCTTTTCAGAGATTTATGTGCTTCGTCCACTCAGCTGAATAGGCCTATGTGGAACGAACGAGCCTTACTCCAACTTCAAAACTGATTTGCAAAAGGTTTGTCTCTGAAAGCTAACTCAATTCTCACAGGGAAACAAGTTGCTGGTTGCTCTTGCTTCTAATACTGATGGTTTTCTTTCGAGAGATACTTGTGTTTCGTCGACTCAGCATATGATGCATCCAAATTCAAAATCTGATTTGCAGGAAGTGCTCCATTCAAAAACTGCCTCAATTTCCACACGGAAACAATGGGCTCGATACTCCTTCTTCTATTACACACAGTTTTGTCTGGAGAGATAATTGTGTATCATCAACTTAGTTGAATAGGCCTGTTTGTGACAAAATGAGCCATTCTCAACCTTGAAAACTAGGATTAGCAGGAAGTACTCCCTTCCAAAGCGAACTGAGATCTCACAAAGGAACAACGTCTAACACAGACGGTTTGTTTCCGAGACATACGTGTGTTTCTTCACGTTTACTGAGTAGGCCTATTTGGAACAGCAAAAACCTTTCTCCACCTTGAGAAGTTTGATTTGCAGAAATTATTTCTTTCAAAATCTAATCCAATTCCCATAGTTAAGCAATGTGCTAGATGCTCCTGATTCTGTGACAGGTGGTATAATTTCGATAGCTATGTGTGTTTCGCCAAGTCAGCAGAGTAGGTCCATTTGCAACAAACTCAGGCTAAGTCCACCTTGAAAATTCTAATTAGCAGGAAGATTTTCCTTTGACAGCTAACTCTATTCTCCCAGGGAAACAATGTGATCGATGTTGCAGTTTCTCACATAGCTGGTTTTCTATCGAGAGATACATGTGATATTTCAACTCTTCTGAATACGCGTACTTGGAGCAAACAGAGCCGATCTCCACCCTGGAAATTATGATTTGCAAGAAGTGTCCTATGAAAGATTTACTCAATTCTCACAGGGGAACAAAGTGCTTGTGTTCCTGCTGGGAACACAGAAAATTTTCAACCGAGAGAAACATCTGTGTATCACCTTCACAAAACAGTCCTATTTTGAACAAACTGAGTATCTGTTCAACATGAAAATTCAGATTTGAACTATGTATTCCTATCAAAAACTAACTCAATTCTCAAAGGGAAACAGCGTGCTAGTTGCTCCTGCTAATAACATGGACGGATTTTTTGCAGATAGAAATGTGTTTCTTCAACTAAGCTGAATAGGCTTATTTGGAACAAAAGGAGCCACTCTCCACCTTCAAAACTATGAATTGAAGGATATATTCCTTTCAAAAACTAATGCAATTACCACAGGGAAACAATGTGGTAGATGCCACAGCCTCTAACAAAGATGGTTTTCTTTGAAAACCTACATGTGTTTCATTGTTTAAGCTGAACAAGTCTACTTGCTACAAATTTAGACTTCTCCACCATGAAACTTCTGATTTGCCAGAAATACACCCTTCAAAAATTGACTCATTTCTCTCAAGGGAGCAATGTGGTAGGTGATGCAGCTTTAACATACATGCTTGTCTTTGGAGGAGAAGATATATTTGTTTCTTGACTATCGCAGAATAGGCCCATTTGGAACAAAAGGAGCCTTATTGCAACTAGAAAACTATGATTTGCAGTAAGTATTCCTTTCAAAAACTAACAGAGTTCTCATAGGTAAACAACATGCTAGAAGCTCCTGATGCTTTCTCAGATGCTTTTCCTGTGAGAGATACATATGTTTCCTCAACCTAGCTGAATAGGCCTATTTGCAAGAAAAGGTGCCTTCCTCCACCTTGAAACCTAAGATTTGGAGGAACTATTCCTTTCAAAAACTACATGAATTCTCAAAAAGAAACCAACTGCGACATGCTGCAACTTCTGTCATAGATGGTTTTCTTTTCAGAGATTTATAGTTTCATCTCCTCAGTTGAATAGGCCTGTCTGGAACCAATGAGCCTTTCTCCCCCTTAACAACTGTGATTAGCAGGAAGGATTTGTTTCAAAACCTAACTCAATTCTCACAGGGAAACAATGTGCTGGTTGCTCCTGCTTCTAACACACATGGTTTTCTTGCCAGAGATACATGTGGTTCAAAAACTCAGCCTAAGATGCCTATTTGAAACCAAAAGATCCTCTCTTCAACTACAAAAATCTGATTTGGAGGCAGTGTTTCAATCACAAACTACCTCAATGTTCACATGGAAACAAAGGGCTAGATGCTCCTTCTTCATTTACACACGGTTTTCTTTTGACAGATAAATGTGTTTCACCAACTTAGCTGAATAGGCCTGTTTGCAACAAAATGAGCCTTTCTCAGTCTTGACAACTATGATTTCCAGGAAGCACTCCCTTCCAAACCGAACTGAGATCTCACAAAGGAACAACGTGTGACATTCTGCAAAGCCTAACACAGACGTTTGTTTTCTGAGACCTACATGTGTTTCTTCAACTTGTCTGAATAAGGCCTATTTGGAACAAAATGAGCATTTCTTCACCTTCTCAATTCAGATCGGAAGTAAGTATTCCTTTCAAAAGCTACCTTGATCCTCACAGGGAAACAATGTGCTAGTTGCTCCTGCTCCTGACACAGACGGTTTTCATTTCAGATATACATGTGTTTCTTCAACTAAGCTGCATAGGCCTCTTTGGAACAAAATGAGCCTTTCTCAAAATTGGAAGCTATGAATTCATGGATGCATTACTTTCAAAAACTAACTCACTTCTCACAGGGAATCCATGCCCTAGGTGTTGCAGCTTTGAACACAAATGGTTTTCTTTGGACAGATACAGGAGTTTGCCATCAGGCTGAATAAGTCTATTTACATCAAATTGCGCTTTTCTCCTCCTTGAAAATTCTGATTTGCCAGAATTATACCCTTGAAAGAAGATCTCACTTATCACTGGGGAACAATGTGCTGGATGCTGCAGATCATAACACCCATGGTTCTCTTTTAGTGAAACATGTTTCTTGGCCGTAGAAGATTTGGCCTATTTGGAACCAAAGGAGTGTTATTCCAACTAGAAAGCCATGGTTTTTAGCCAGTATTCCTTTCAAAAAGTACCTCAATTCTCATAAGTAAACAATGTCCTAGATGCTCCTGATTCTGCCACCGAGGGTTTAATTTCGAGAGATACAAGTGTTTAGTCAACTCACCAGAGTAGGCCTATTTGCAGCAAAAGGAGCCATTCTCCACCTGTTAAACTTTGATTTGCAGGAAGTACACCATCCAAAACTCATTGAATTACCACAGGGAAACAATGTGCTAGATGCTCCTGGTTCTAACACACATGCTTTTCTTTGAGAGATACATGTGTTTCTTACCTTACCTGAACAGGCCCATTTGGAACAAAATGAGCATTTCTTCACCTTGAAAACTCAGATAAGAAGAAAGTATTCCTTTCAAAAACCCATCCAATTCTCACAGGTAAACAATGTGCTAGTTGCTCCTGCTGATAACACACACAGTCTTCTTTGCAGAGAGACATGTGTTTCTTCAATTAAGCTGATGAAGCTTATTTGGAGCAAAATGAGCCTTTCTCCACCTTGAAAAGTAGGAATTGAAGGACATATTCCTTTCAAAAACTAACTCAATTATCACAGGGAAATAATGTGCTAGATTCTGCAGCATCTAACACAGATGATTTCCTTCTGAGAGATACATGTGTTTCGTCATCTAAGCTGAGTAGGTCTATTTGCTGCAAATTTAGCCTTCTCCACCTTGAAAATTCCGATTTGCTAGAATTATACCCTTCAAAAACTAACACATTTCTCACAATGGATCAATGTAGTAGATGCTGCAGCAGCTAATATAGATGTCTCTCCTTGGAGACATACATGAGTTTCTTGACCATCACTGAATCGGCCCATTTGGAACAAAATGAACCTTATACCAATGCGAAAACTGTGATTGGCAACAAGTATTCCTTCCTAAAACTAACACAGTTCTCATAGGTAAACAATGTGCTGGAATCTCTTGATTCTGCCACAGATGCATTTCCTAGGAGAAATATATATGTTTCCTCAACCTAGTTGACTAGGCCTATTTGCAACAAAATGTGCCTTTCTCCACCTTGAAAACTGTGTTTGCAGGAAGTATTCCTTTAAAAAATTAACTGAATTCTCACAAAGCAACCAGGTACCACCTGCTGCAGCTAATAATACAGCCGGTTTTCTTTTCAGAGATTTATGTGCTTCGTCCACTCAGCTGAATAGGCCTATGTGGAACGAACGAGCCTTACTCCAACTTCAAAACTGATTTGCAAAAGGTTTGTCTCTGAAAGCTAACTCAATTCTCACAGGGAAACAAGTTGCTGGTTGCTCTTGCTTCTAATACTGATGGTTTTCTTTCGAGAGATACTTGTGTTTCGTCGACTCAGCATATGATGCATCCAAATTCAAAATCTGATTTGCAGGAAGTGCTCCATTCAAAAACTGCCTCAATTTCCACACGGAAACAATGGGCTCGATACTCCTTCTTCTATTACACACAGTTTTGTCTGGAGAGATAATTGTGTATCATCAACTTAGTTGAATAGGCCTGTTTGTGACAAAATGAGCCATTCTCAACCTTGAAAACTAGGATTAGCAGGAAGTACTCCATTCCAAAGCGAACTGAGATCTCACAAAGGAACAACGTCTAACACAGACGGTTTGTTTCCAAGACATACGTGTGTTTCTTCACGTTTACTGAGTAGGCCTATTTGGAACAGCAAAAACCTTTCTCCACCTTGAGAAGTTTGATTTGCAGAAATTATTTCTTTCAAAATCTAATCCAATTCCCATAGTTAAGCAATGTGCTAGATGCTCCTGATTCTGTGACAGGTGGTATAATTTCGATAGCTATGTGTGTTTCGCCAAGTCAGCAGAGTAGGTCCATTTGCAACAAACTCAGGCTAAGTCCACCTTGAAAATTCTAATTAGCAGGAAGATTTTCCTTTGACAGCTAACTCTATTCTCCCAGGGAAACAATGTGATCGATGTTGCAGTTTCTCACATAGCTGGTTTTCTATCGAGAGATACATGTGATATTTCAACTCTTCTGAATACGCCTACTTGGAGCAAACAGAGCCGATCTCCACCCTGGAAATTATGATTTGCAAGAAGTGTCCTATGAAAGATTTACTCAATTCTCACAGGGGAACAAAGTGCTTGTGTTCCTGCTGGGAACACAGAAAATTTTCAACCGAGAGAAACATCTGTGTATCACCTTCACAAAACAGTCCTATTTTGAACAAACTGAGTATCTGTTCAACATGAAAATTCAGATTTGAACTATGTATTCCTATCAAAAACTAACTCAATTCTCAAAGGGAAACAGCGTGCTAGTTGCTCCTGCTAATAACATGGACGGATTTTTTGCAGATAGAAATGTGTTTCTTCAACTAAGCTGAATAGGCTTATTTGGAACAAAAGGAGCCACTCTCCACCTTCAAAACTATGAATTGAAGGATATATTCCTTTCAAAAACTAATGCAATTACCACAGGGAAACAATGTGGTAGATGCCACAGCCTCTAACAAAGATGGTTTTCTTTGAAAACCTACATGTGTTTCATTGTTTAAGCTGAACAAGTCTACTTGCTACAAATTTAGACTTCTCCACCATGAAACTTCTGATTTGCCAGAAATACACCCTTCAAAAATTGACTCATTTCTCTCAAGGGAGCAATGTGGTAGGTGATGCAGCTTTAACATACATGCTTGTCTTTGGAGGAGAAGATATATTTGTTTCTTGACTATCGCAGAATAGGCCCATTTGGAACAAAAGGAGCCTTATTGCAACTAGAAAACTATGATTTGCAGTAAGTATTCCTTTCAAAAACTAACAGAGTTCTCATAGGTAAACAACATGCTAGAAGCTCCTGATGCTTTCTCAGATGCTTTTCCTGTGAGAGATACATATGTTTCCTCAACCTAGCTGAATAGGCCTATTTGCAAGAAAAGGTGCCTTCCTCCACCTTGAAACCTAAGATTTGGAGGAACTATTCCTTTCAAAAACTACATGAATTCTCAAAAAGAAACCAACTGCGACATGCTGCAACTTCTGTCATAGATGGTTTTCTTTTCAGAGATTTATAGTTTCATCTCCTCAGTTGAATAGGCCTGTCTGGAACCAATGAGCCTTTCTCCCCCTTAACAACTGTGATTAGCAGGAAGGATTTGTTTCAAAACCTAACTCAATTCTCACAGGGAAACAATGTGCTGGTTGCTCCTGCTTCTAACACACATGGTTTTCTTGCCAGAGATACATGTGGTTCAAAAACTCAGCCTAAGATGCCTATTTGAAACCAAAAGATCCTCTCTTCAACTACAAAAATCTGATTTGGAGGCAGTGTTTCAATCACAAACTACCTCAATGTTCACATGGAAACAAAGGGCTAGATGCTCCTTCTTCATTTACACACGGTTTTCTTTTGACAGATAAATGTGTTTCACCAACTTAGCTGAATAGGCCTGTTTGCAACAAAATGAGCCTTTCTCAGTCTTGACAACTATGATTTCCAGGAAGCACTCCCTTCCAAACCGAACTGAGATCTCACAAAGGAACAACGTGTGACATTCTGCAAAACCTAACACAGACGTTTGTTTTCTGAGACCTACATGTGTTTCTTCAACTTGTCTGAATAAGGCCTATTTGGAACAAAATGAGCATTTCTTCACCTTCTCAATTCAGATCGGAAGTAAGTATTCCTTTCAAAAGCTACCTTGGTCCTCACAGGGAAACAATGTGCTAGTTGCTCCTGCTCCTGACACAGACGGTTTTCATTTCAGATATACATGTGTTTCTTCAACTAAGCTGCATAGGCCTCTTTGGAACAAAATGAGCCTTTCTCAAAGTTGGAAGCTATGAATTCATGGATGCATTACTTTCAAAAACTAACTCACTTCTCACAGGGAATCCATGCCCTAGGTGTTGCAGCTTTGAACACAAATGGTTTTCTTTGGACAGATACAGGAGTTTGCCATCAAGCTGAATAAGTCTATTTACATCAAATTGCGCTTTTCTCCTCCTTGAAAATTCTGATTTGCCAGAATTATACCCTTGAAAGAAGATCTCACTTATCACTGGGGAACAATGTGCTGGATGCTGCAGATCATAACACCCATGGTTCTCTTTTAGTGAAACATGTTTCTTGGCCGTAGAAGATTTGGCCTATTTGGAACCAAAGGAGTGTTATTCCAACTAGAAAGCCATGGTTTTTAGCCAGTATTCCTTTCAAAAAGTACCTCAATTCTCATAAGTAAACAATGTCCTAGATGCTCCTGATTCTGCCACCGAGGGTTTAATTTCGAGAGATACAAGTGTTCAGTCAACTCACCAGAGTAGGCCTATTTGCAGCAAAAGGAGCCATTCTCCACCTGTTAAACTTTGATTTGCAGGAAGTACACCATCCAAAACTCATTGAATTACCACAGGGAAACAATGTGCTAGATGCTCCTGGTTCTAACACACATGCTTTTCTTTGAGAGATACATGTGTTTCTTACCTTACCTGAACAGGCCCATTTGGAACAAAATGAGCATTTCTTCACCTTGAAAACTCAGATAAGAAGAAAGTATTCCTTTCAAAAACCCATCCAATTCTCACAGGTAAACAATGTGCTAGTTGCTCCTGCTGATAACACACACAGTCTTCTTTGCAGAGAGACATGTGTTTCTTCAATTAAGCTGATGAAGCTTATTTGGAGCAAAATGAGCCTTTCTCCACCTTGAAAAGTAGGAATTGAAGGACATATTCCTTTCAAAAACTAACTCAATTATCACAGGGAAATAATGTGCTAGATTCTGCAGCATCTAACACAGATGATTTCCTTCTGAGAGATACATGTGTTTCGTCATCTAAGCTGAGTAGGTCTATTTGCTGCAAATTTAGCCTTCTCCACCTTGAAAATTCCGATTTGCTAGAATTATACCCTTCAAAAACTAACACATTTCTCACAATGGATCAATGTAGTAGATGCTGCAGCAGCTAATATAGATGTCTCTCCTTGGAGACATACATGAGTTTCTTGACCATCACTGAATCGGCCCATTTGGAACAAAATGAACCTTATACCAATGCGAAAACTGTGATTGGCAACAAGTATTCCTTCCTAAAACTAACACAGTTCTCATAGGTAAACAATGTGCTGGAATCTCTTGATTCTGCCACAGATGCATTTCCTAGGAGAAATATATATGTTTCCTCAACCTAGTTGACTAGGCCTATTTGCAACAAAATGTGCCTTTCTCCACCTTGAAAACTGTGTTTGCAGGAAGTATTCCTTTAAAAAATTAACTGAATTCTCACAAAGCAACCAGGTACCACCTGCTGCAGCTAATAATACAGCCGGTTTTCTTTTCAGAGATTTATGTGCTTCGTCCACTCAGCTGAATAGGCCTATGTGGAACGAACGAGCCTTACTCCAACTTCAAAACTGATTTGCAAAAGGTTTGTCTCTGAAAGCTAACTCAATTCTCACAGGGAAACAAGTTGCTGGTTGCTCTTGCTTCTAATACTGATGGTTTTCTTTCGAGAGATACTTGTGTTTCGTCGACTCAGCATATGATGCATCCAAATTCAAAATCTGATTTGCAGGAAGTGCTCCATTCAAAAACTGCCTCAATTTCCACACGGAAACAATGGGCTCGATACTCCTTCTTCTATTACACACAGTTTTGTCTGGAGAGATAATTGTGTATCATCAACTTAGTTGAATAGGCCTGTTTGTGACAAAATGAGCCATTCTCAACCTTGAAAACTAGGATTAGCAGGAAGTACTCCCTTCCAAAGCGAACTGAGATCTCACAAAGGAACAACGTCTAACACAGACGGTTTGTTTCCGAGACATACGTGTGTTTCTTCACGTTTACTGAGTAGGCCTATTTGGAACAGCAAAAACCTTTCTCCACCTTGAGAAGTTTGATTTGCAGAAATTATTTCTTTCAAAATCTAATCCAATTCCCATAGTTAAGCAATGTGCTAGATGCTCCTGATTCTGTGACAGGTGGTATAATTTCGATAGCTATGTGTGTTTCGCCAAGTCAGCAGAGTAGGTCCATTTGCAACAAACTCAGGCTAAGTCCACCTTGAAAATTCTAATTAGCAGGAAGATTTTCCTTTGACAGCTAACTCTATTCTCCCAGGGAAACAATGTGATCGATGTTGCAGTTTCTCACATAGCTGGTTTTCTATCGAGAGATACATGTGATATTTCAACTCTTCTGAATACGCGTACTTGGAGCAAACAGAGCCGATCTCCACCCTGGAAATTATGATTTGCAAGAAGTGTCCTATGAAAGATTTACTCAATTCTCACAGGGGAACAAAGTGCTTGTGTTCCTGCTGGGAACACAGAAAATTTTCAACCGAGAGAAACATCTGTGTATCACCTTCACAAAACAGTCCTATTTTGAACAAACTGAGTATCTGTTCAACATGAAAATTCAGATTTGAACTATGTATTCCTATCAAAAACTAACTCAATTCTCAAAGGGAAACAGCGTGCTAGTTGCTCCTGCTAATAACATGGACGGATTTTTTGCAGATAGAAATGTGTTTCTTCAACTAAGCTGAATAGGCTTATTTGGAACAAAAGGAGCCACTCTCCACCTTCAAAACTATGAATTGAAGGATATATTCCTTTCAAAAACTAATGCAATTACCACAGGGAAACAATGTGGTAGATGCCACAGCCTCTAACAAAGATGGTTTTCTTTGAAAACCTACATGTGTTTCATTGTTTAAGCTGAACAAGTCTACTTGCTACAAATTTAGACTTCTCCACCATGAAACTTCTGATTTGCCAGAAATACACCCTTCAAAAATTGACTCATTTCTCTCAAGGGAGCAATGTGGTAGGTGATGCAGCTTTAACATACATGCTTGTCTTTGGAGGAGAAGATATATTTGTTTCTTGACTATCGCAGAATAGGCCCATTTGGAACAAAAGGAGCCTTATTGCAACTAGAAAACTATGATTTGCAGTAAGTATTCCTTTCAAAAACTAACAGAGTTCTCATAGGTAAACAACATGCTAGAAGCTCCTGATGCTTTCTCAGATGCTTTTCCTGTGAGAGATACATATGTTTCCTCAACCTAGCTGAATAGGCCTATTTGCAAGAAAAGGTGCCTTCCTCCACCTTGAAACCTAAGATTTGGAGGAACTATTCCTTTCAAAAACTACATGAATTCTCAAAAAGAAACCAACTGCGACATGCTGCAACTTCTGTCATAGATGGTTTTCTTTTCAGAGATTTATAGTTTCATCTCCTCAGTTGAATAGGCCTGTCTGGAACCAATGAGCCTTTCTCCCCCTTAACAACTGTGATTAGCAGGAAGGATTTGTTTCAAAACCTAACTCAATTCTCACAGGGAAACAATGTGCTGGTTGCTCCTGCTTCTAACACACATGGTTTTCTTGCCAGAGATACATGTGGTTCAAAAACTCAGCCTAAGATGCCTATTTGAAACCAAAAGATCCTCTCTTCAACTACAAAAATCTGATATGGAGGCAGTGTTTCAATCACAAACTACCTCAATGTTCACATGGAAACAAAGGGCTAGATGCTCCTTCTTCATTTACACACGGTTTTCTTTTGACAGATAAATGTGTTTCACCAACTTAGCTGAATAGGCCTGTTTGCAACAAAATGAGCCTTTCTCAGTCTTGACAACTATGATTTCCAGGAAGCACTCCCTTCCAAACCGAACTGAGATCTCACAAAGGAACAACGTGTGACATTCTGCAAAACCTAACACAGACGTTTGTTTTCTGAGACCTACATGTGTTTCTTCAACTTGTCTGAATAAGGCCTATTTGGAACAAAATGAGCATTTCTTCACCTTCTCAATTCAGATCGGAAGTAAGTATTCCTTTCAAAAGCTACCTTGGTCCTCACAGGGAAACAATGTGCTAGTTGCTCCTGCTCCTGACACAGACGGTTTTCATTTCAGATATACATGTGTTTCTTCAACTAAGCTGCATAGGCCTCTTTGGAACAAAATGAGCCTTTCTCAAAGTTGGAAGCTATGAATTCATGGATGCATTACTTTCAAAAACTAACTCACTTCTCACAGGGAATCCATGCCCTAGGTGTTGCAGCTTTGAACACAAATGGTTTTCTTTGGACAGATACAGGAGTTTGCCATCAAGCTGAATAAGTCTATTTACATCAAATTGCGCTTTTCTCCTCCTTGAAAATTCTGATTTGCCAGAATTATACCCTTGAAAGAAGATCTCACTTATCACTGGGGAACAATGTGCTGGATGCTGCAGATCATAACACCCATGGTTCTCTTTTAGTGAAACATGTTTCTTGGCCGTAGAAGATTTGGCCTATTTGGAACCAAAGGAGTGTTATTCCAACTAGAAAGCCATGGTTTTTAGCCAGTATTCCTTTCAAAAAGTACCTCAATTCTCATAAGTAAACAATGTCCTAGATGCTCCTGATTCTGCCACCGAGGGTTTAATTTCGAGAGATACAAGTGTTCAGTCAACTCACCAGAGTAGGCCTATTTGCAGCAAAAGGAGCCATTCTCCACCTGTTAAACTTTGATTTGCAGGAAGTACACCATCCAAAACTCATTGAATTACCACAGGGAAACAATGTGCTAGATGCTCCTGGTTCTAACACACATGCTTTTCTTTGAGAGATACATGTGTTTCTTACCTTACCTGAACAGGCCCATTTGGAACAAAATGAGCATTTCTTCACCTTGAAAACTCAGATAAGAAGAAAGTATTCCTTTCAAAAACCCATCCAATTCTCACAGGTAAACAATGTGCTAGTTGCTCCTGCTGATAACACACACAGTCTTCTTTGCAGAGAGACATGTGTTTCTTCAATTAAGCTGATGAAGCTTATTTGGAGCAAAATGAGCCTTTCTCCACCTTGAAAAGTAGGAATTGAAGGACATATTCCTTTCAAAAACTAACTCAATTATCACAGGGAAATAATGTGCTAGATTCTGCAGCATCTAACACAGATGATTTCCTTCTGAGAGATACATGTGTTTCGTCATCTAAGCTGAGTAGGTCTATTTGCTGCAAATTTAGCCTTCTCCACCTTGAAAATTCCGATTTGCTAGAATTATACCCTTCAAAAACTAACACATTTCTCACAATGGATCAATGTAGTAGATGCTGCAGCAGCTAATATAGATGTCTCTCCTTGGAGACATACATGAGTTTCTTGACCATCACTGAATCGGCCCATTTGGAACAAAATGAACCTTAATCCAATGCGAAAACTGTGATTGGCAACAAGTATTCCTTCCTAAAACTAACACAGTTCTCATAGGTAAACAATGTGCTGGAATCTCTTGATTCTGCCACAGATGCATTTCCTAGGAGAAATATATATGTTTCCTCAACCTAGTTGACTAGGCCTATTTGCAACAAAATGTGCCTTTCTCCACCTTGAAAACTGTGTTTGCAGGAAGTATTCCTTTAAAAAAGTAACTGAATTCTCACAAAGCAACCAGGTACCACCTGCTGCAGCTAATAATACAGCCGGTTTTCTTTTCAGAGATTTATGTGCTTCGTCCACTCAGCTGAATAGGCCTATGTGGAACGAACGAGCCTTACTCCAACTTCAAAACTGATTTGCAAAAGGTTTGTCTCTGAAAGCTAACTCAATTCTCACAGGGAAACAAGTTGCTGGTTGCTCTTGCTTCTAATACTGATGGTTTTCTTTCGAGAGATACTTGTGTTTCGTCGACTCAGCATATGATGCATCCAAATTCAAAATCTGATTTGCAGGAAGTGCTCCATTCAAAAACTGCCTCAATTTCCACACGGAAACAATGGGCTCGATACTCCTTCTTCTATTACACACAGTTTTGTCTGGAGAGATAATTGTGTATCATCAACTTAGTTGAATAGGCCTGTTTGTGACAAAATGAGCCATTCTCAACCTTGAAAACTAGGATTAGCAGGAAGTACTCCCTTCCAAAGCGAACTGAGATCTCACAAAGGAACAACGTCTAACACAGACGGTTTGTTTCCGAGACATACGTGTGTTTCTTCACGTTTACTGAGTAGGCCTATTTGGAACAGCAAAAACCTTTCTCCACCTTGAGAAGTTTGATTTGCAGAAATTATTTCTTTCAAAATCTAATCCAATTCCCATAGTTAAGCAATGTGCTAGATGCTCCTGATTCTGTGACAGGTGGTATAATTTCGATAGCTATGTGTGTTTCGCCAAGTCAGCAGAGTAGGTCCATTTGCAACAAACTCAGGCTAAGTCCACCTTGAAAATTCTAATTAGCAGGAAGATTTTCCTTTGACAGCTAACTCTATTCTCCCAGGGAAACAATGTGATCGATGTTGCAGTTTCTCACATAGCTGGTTTTCTATCGAGAGATACATGTGATATTTCAACTCTTCTGAATACGCCTACTTGGAGCAAACAGAGCCGATCTCCACCCTGGAAATTATGATTTGCAAGAAGTGTCCTATGAAAGATTTACTCAATTCTCACAGGGGAACAAAGTGCTTGTGTTCCTGCTGGGAACACAGAAAATTTTCAACCGAGAGAAACATCTGTGTATCACCTTCACAAAACAGTCCTATTTTGAACAAACTGAGTATCTGTTCAACATGAAAATTCAGATTTGAACTATGTATTCCTATCAAAAACTAACTCAATTCTCAAAGGGAAACAGCGTGCTAGTTGCTCCTGCTAATAACATGGACGGATTTTTTGCAGATAGAAATGTGTTTCTTCAACTAAGCTGAATAGGCTTATTTGGAACAAAAGGAGCCACTCTCCACCTTCAAAACTATGAATTGAAGGATATATTCCTTTCAAAAACTAATGCAATTACCACAGGGAAACAATGTGGTAGATGCCACAGCCTCTAACAAAGATGGTTTTCTTTGAAAACCTACATGTGTTTCATTGTTTAAGCTGAACAAGTCTACTTGCTACAAATTTAGACTTCTCCACCATGAAACTTCTGATTTGCCAGAAATACACCCTTCAAAAATTGACTCATTTCTCTCAAGGGAGCAATGTGGTAGGTGATGCAGCTTTAACATACATGCTTGTCTTTGGAGGAGAAGATATATTTGTTTCTTGACTATCGCAGAATAGGCCCATTTGGAACAAAAGGAGCCTTATTGCAACTAGAAAACTATGATTTGCAGTAAGTATTCCTTTCAAAAACTAACAGAGTTCTCATAGGTAAACAACGTGCTAGAAGCTCCTGATGCTTTCTCAGATGCTTTTCCTGTGAGAGATACATATGTTTCCTCAACCTAGCTGAATAGGCCTATCTGCAAGAAAAGGTGCCTTCCTCCACCTTGAAACCTAAGATTTGGAGGAACTATTCCTTTCAAAAACTACATGAATTCTCAAAAAGAAACCAACTGCGACATGCTGCAACTTCTGTCATAGATGGTTTTCTTTTCAGAGATTTATAGTTTCATCTCCTCAGTTGAATAGGCCTGTCTGGAACCAATGAGCCTTTCTCCCCCTTAACAACTGTGATTAGCAGGAAGGATTTGTTTCAAAACCTAACTCAATTCTCACAGGGAAACAATGTGCTGGTTGCTCCTGCTTCTAACACACATGGTTTTCTTGCCAGAGATACATGTGGTTCAAAAACTCAGCCTAAGATGCCTATTTGAAACCAAAAGATCCTCTCTTCAACTACAAAAATCTGATTTGGAGGCAAAACCTCTGATTTGAGGTAGTTTCAATCACAAACTACCTCAATGTTCACATGGAAACAAAGGGCTAGATGCTCCTTCTTCATTTACACACGGTTTTCTTTTGACAGATAAATGTGTTTCACCAACTTAGCTGAATAGGCCTGTTTGCAACAAAATGAGCCTTTCTCAGTCTTGACAACTATGATTTCCAGGAAGCACTCCCTTCCAAACCGAACTGAGATCTCACAAAGGAACAACGTGTGACATTCTGCAAAACCTAACACAGACGTTTGTTTTCTGAGACCTACATGTGTTTCTTCAACTTGTCTGAATAAGGCCTATTTGGAACAAAATGAGCATTTCTTCACCTTCTCAATTCAGATCGGAAGTAAGTATTCCTTTCAAAAGCTACCTTGGTCCTCACAGGGAAACAATGTGCTAGTTGCTCCTGCTCCTGACACAGACGGTTTTCATTTCAGATATACATGTGTTTCTTCAACTAAGCTGCATAGGCCTCTTTGGAACAAAATGAGCCTTTCTCAAAGTTGGAAGCTATGAATTCATGGATGCATTACTTTCAAAAACTAACTCACTTCTCACAGGGAATCCATGCCCTAGGTGTTGCAGCTTTGAACACAAATGGTTTTCTTTGGACAGATACAGGAGTTTGCCATCAAGCTGAATAAGTCTATTTACATCAAATTGCGCTTTTCTCCTCCTTGAAAATTCTGATTTGCCAGAATTATACCCTTGAAAGAAGATCTCACTTATCACTGGGGAACAATGTGCTGGATGCTGCAGATCATAACACCCATGGTTCTCTTTTAGTGAAACATGTTTCTTGGCCGTAGAAGATTTGGCCTATTTGGAACCAAAGGAGTGTTATTCCAACTAGAAAGCCATGGTTTTTAGCCAGTATTCCTTTCAAAAAGTACCTCAATTCTCATAAGTAAACAATGTCCTAGATGCTCCTGATTCTGCCACCGAGGGTTTAATTTCGAGAGATACAAGTGTTCAGTCAACTCACCAGAGTAGGCCTATTTGCAGCAAAAGGAGCCATTCTCCACCTGTTAAACTTTGATTTGCAGGAAGTACACCATCCAAAACTCATTGAATTACCACAGGGAAACAATGTGCTAGATGCTCCTGGTTCTAACACACATGCTTTTCTTTGAGAGATACATGTGTTTCTTACCTTACCTGAACAGGCCCATTTGGAACAAAATGAGCATTTCTTCACCTTGAAAACTCAGATAAGAAGAAAGTATTCCTTTCAAAAACCCATCCAATTCTCACAGGTAAACAATGTGCTAGTTGCTCCTGCTGATAACACACACAGTCTTCTTTGCAGAGAGACATGTGTTTCTTCAATTAAGCTGATGAAGCTTATTTGGAGCAAAATGAGCCTTTCTCCACCTTGAAAAGTAGGAATTGAAGGACATATTCCTTTCAAAAACTAACTCAATTATCACAGGGAAATAATGTGCTAGATTCTGCAGCATCTAACACAGATGATTTCCTTCTGAGAGATACATGTGTTTCGTCATCTAAGCTGAGTAGGTCTATTTGCTGCAAATTTAGCCTTCTCCACCTTGAAAATTCCGATTTGCTAGAATTATACCCTTCAAAAACTAACACATTTCTCACAATGGATCAATGTAGTAGATGCTGCAGCAGCTAATATAGATGTCTCTCCTTGGAGACATACATGAGTTTCTTGACCATCACTGAATCGGCCCATTTGGAACAAAATGAACCTTAATCCAATGCGAAAACTGTGATTGGCAACAAGTATTCCTTCCTAAAACTAACACAGTTCTCATAGGTAAACAATGTGCTGGAATCTCTTGATTCTGCCACAGATGCATTTCCTAGGAGAAATATATATGTTTCCTCAACCTAGTTGACTAGGCCTATTTGCAACAAAATGTGCCTTTCTCCACCTTGAAAACTGTGTTTGCAGGAAGTATTCCTTTAAAAAAGTAACTGAATTCTCACAAAGCAACCAGGTACCACCTGCTGCAGCTAATAATACAGCCGGTTTTCTTTTCAGAGATTTATGTGCTTCGTCCACTCAGCTGAATAGGCCTATGTGGAACGAACGAGCCTTACTCCAACTTCAAAACTGATTTGCAAAAGGTTTGTCTCTGAAAGCTAACTCAATTCTCACAGGGAAACAAGTTGCTGGTTGCTCTTGCTTCTAATACTGATGGTTTTCTTTCGAGAGATACTTGTGTTTCGTCGACTCAGCATATGATGCATCCAAATTCAAAATCTGATTTGCAGGAAGTGCTCCATTCAAAAACTGCCTCAATTTCCACACGGAAACAATGGGCTCGATACTCCTTCTTCTATTACACACAGTTTTGTCTGGAGAGATAATTGTGTATCATCAACTTAGTTGAATAGGCCTGTTTGTGACAAAATGAGCCATTCTCAACCTTGAAAACTAGGATTAGCAGGAAGTACTCCCTTCCAAAGCGAACTGAGATCTCACAAAGGAACAACGTCTAACACAGACGGTTTGTTTCCGAGACATACGTGTGTTTCTTCACGTTTACTGAGTAGGCCTATTTGGAACAGCAAAAACCTTTCTCCACCTTGAGAAGTTTGATTTGCAGAAATTATTTCTTTCAAAATCTAATCCAATTCCCATAGTTAAGCAATGTGCTAGATGCTCCTGATTCTGTGACAGGTGGTATAATTTCGATAGCTATGTGTGTTTCGCCAAGTCAGCAGAGTAGGTCCATTTGCAACAAACTCAGGCTAAGTCCACCTTGAAAATTCTAATTAGCAGGAAGATTTTCCTTTGACAGCTAACTCTATTCTCCCAGGGAAACAATGTGATCGATGTTGCAGTTTCTCACATAGCTGGTTTTCTATCGAGAGATACATGTGATATTTCAACTCTTCTGAATACGCCTACTTGGAGCAAACAGAGCCGATCTCCACCCTGGAAATTATGATTTGCAAGAAGTGTCCTATGAAAGATTTACTCAATTCTCACAGGGGAACAAAGTGCTTGTGTTCCTGCTGGGAACACAGAAAATTTTCAACCGAGAGAAACATCTGTGTATCACCTTCACAAAACAGTCCTATTTTGAACAAACTGAGTATCTGTTCAACATGAAAATTCAGATTTGAACTATGTATTCCTATCAAAAACTAACTCAATTCTCAAAGGGAAACAGCGTGCTAGTTGCTCCTGCTAATAACATGGACGGATTTTTTGCAGATAGAAATGTGTTTCTTCAACTAAGCTGAATAGGCTTATTTGGAACAAAAGGAGCCACTCTCCACCTTCAAAACTATGAATTGAAGGATATATTCCTTTCAAAAACTAATGCAATTACCACAGGGAAACAATGTGGTAGATGCCACAGCCTCTAACAAAGATGGTTTTCTTTGAAAACCTACATGTGTTTCATTGTTTAAGCTGAACAAGTCTACTTGCTACAAATTTAGACTTCTCCACCATGAAACTTCTGATTTGCCAGAAATACACCCTTCAAAAATTGACTCATTTCTCTCAAGGGAGCAATGTGGTAGGTGATGCAGCTTTAACATACATGCTTGTCTTTGGAGGAGAAGATATATTTGTTTCTTGACTATCGCAGAATAGGCCCATTTGGAACAAAAGGAGCCTTATTGCAACTAGAAAACTATGATTTGCAGTAAGTATTCCTTTCAAAAACTAACAGAGTTCTCATAGGTAAACAACGTGCTAGAAGCTCCTGATGCTTTCTCAGATGCTTTTCCTGTGAGAGATACATATGTTTCCTCAACCTAGCTGAATAGGCCTATCTGCAAGAAAAGGTGCCTTCCTCCACCTTGAAACCTAAGATTTGGAGGAACTATTCCTTTCAAAAACTACATGAATTCTCAAAAAGAAACCAACTGCGACATGCTGCAACTTCTGTCATAGATGGTTTTCTTTTCAGAGATTTATAGTTTCATCTCCTCAGTTGAATAGGCCTGTCTGGAACCAATGAGCCTTTCTCCCCCTTAACAACTGTGATTAGCAGGAAGGATTTGTTTCAAAACCTAACTCAATTCTCACAGGGAAACAATGTGCTGGTTGCTCCTGCTTCTAACACACATGGTTTTCTTGCCAGAGATACATGTGGTTCAAAAACTCAGCCTAAGATGCCTATTTGAAACCAAAAGATCCTCTCTTCAACTACAAAAATCTGATTTGGAGGCAAAACCTCTGATTTGAGGTAGTTTCAATCACAAACTACCTCAATGTTCACATGGAAACAAAGGGCTAGATGCTCCTTCTTCATTTACACACGGTTTTCTTTTGACACATAAATGTGTTTCACCAACTTAGCTGAATAGGCCTGTTTGCAACAAAATGAGCCTTTCTCAGTCTTGACAACTATGATTTCCAGGAAGCACTCCCTTCCAAACCGAACTGAGATCTCACAAAGGAACAACGTGTGACATTCTGCAAAACCTAACACAGACGTTTGTTTTCTGAGACCTACATGTGTTTCTTCAACTTGTCTGAATAAGGCCTATTTGGAACAAAATGAGCATTTCTTCACCTTCTCAATTCAGATCGGAAGTAAGTATTCCTTTCAAAAGCTACCTTGGTCCTCACAGGGAAACAATGTGCTAGTTGCTCCTGCTCCTGACACAGACGGTTTTCATTTCAGATATACATGTGTTTCTTCAACTAAGCTGCATAGGCCTCTTTGGAACAAAATGAGCCTTTCTCAAAGTTGGAAGCTATGAATTCATGGATGCATTACTTTCAAAAACTAACTCACTTCTCACAGGGAATCCATGCCCTAGGTGTTGCAGCTTTGAACACAAATGGTTTTCTTTGGACAGATACAGGAGTTTGCCATCAAGCTGAATAAGTCTATTTACATCAAATTGCGCTTTTCTCCTCCTTGAAAATTCTGATTTGCCAGAATTATACCCTTGAAAGAAGATCTCACTTATCACTGGGGAACAATGTGCTGGATGCTGCAGATCATAACACCCATGGTTCTCTTTTAGTGAAACATGTTTCTTGGCCGTAGAAGATTTGGCCTATTTGGAACCAAAGGAGTGTTATTCCAACTAGAAAGCCATGGTTTTTAGCCAGTATTCCTTTCAAAAAGTACCTCAATTCTCATAAGTAAACAATGTCCTAGATGCTCCTGATTCTGCCACCGAGGGTTTAATTTCGAGAGATACAAGTGTTTAGTCAACTCACCAGAGTAGGCCTATTTGCAGCAAAAGGAGCCATTCTCCACCTGTTAAACTTTGATTTGCAGGAAGTACACCATCCAAAACTCATTGAATTACCACAGGGAAACAATGTGCTAGATGCTCCTGGTTCTAACACACATGCTTTTCTTTGAGAGATACATGTGTTTCTTACCTTACCTGAACAGGCCCATTTGGAACAAAATGAGCATTTCTTCACCTTGAAAACTCAGATAAGAAGAAAGTATTCCTTTCAAAAACCCATCCAATTCTCACAGGTAAACAATGTGCTAGTTGCTCCTGCTGATAACACACACAGTCTTCTTTGCAGAGAGACATGTGTTTCTTCAATTAAGCTGATGAAGCTTATTTGGAGCAAAATGAGCCTTTCTCCACCTTGAAAAGTAGGAATTGAAGGACATATTCCTTTCAAAAACTAACTCAATTATCACAGGGAAATAATATGCTAGATTCTGCAGCATCTAACACAGATGATTTCCTTCTGAGAGATACATGTGTTTCGTCATCTAAGCTGAGTAGGTCTATTTGCTGCAAATTTAGCCTTCTCCACCTTGAAAATTCCGATTTGCTAGAATTATACCCTTCAAAAACTAACACATTTCTCACAATGGATCAATGTAGTAGATGCTGCAGCAGCTAATATAGATGTCTCTCCTTGGAGACATACATGAGTTTCTTGACCATCACTGAATCAGCCCATTTGGAACAAAATGAACCTTAATCCAATGCGAAAACTGTGATTGGCAACAAGTATTCCTTCCTAAAACTAACACAGTTCTCATAGGTAAACAATGTGCTGGAATCTCTTGATTCTGCCACAGATGCATTTCCTAGGAGAAATATATATGTTTCCTCAACCTAGTTGACTAGGCCTATTTGCAACAAAATGTGCCTTTCTCCACCTTGAAAACTGTGTTTGCAGGAAGTATTCCTTTAAAAAAGTAACTGAATTCTCACAAAGCAACCAGGTACCACCTGCTGCAGCTAATAATACAGCCGGTTTTCTTTTCAGAGATTTATGTGCTTCGTCCACTCAGCTGAATAGGCCTATGTGGAACGAACGAGCCTTACTCCAACTTCAAAACTGATTTGCAAAAGGTTTGTCTCTGAAAGCTAACTCAATTCTCACAGGGAAACAAGTTGCTGGTTGCTCTTGCTTCTAATACTGATGGTTTTCTTTCGAGAGATACTTGTGTTTCGTCGACTCAGCATATGATGCATCCAAATTCAAAATCTGATTTGCAGGAAGTGCTCCATTCAAAAACTGCCTCAATTTCCACACGGAAACAATGGGCTCGATACTCCTTCTTCTATTACACACAGTTTTGTCTGGAGAGATAATTGTGTATCATCAACTTAGTTGAATAGGCCTGTTTGTGACAAAATGAGCCATTCTCAACCTTGAAAACTAGGATTAGCAGGAAGTACTCCCTTCCAAAGCGAACTGAGATCTCACAAAGGAACAACGTCTAACACAGACGGTTTGTTTCCGAGACATACGTGTGTTTCTTCACGTTTACTGAGTAGGCCTATTTGGAACAGCAAAAACCTTTCTCCACCTTGAGAAGTTTGATTTGCAGAAATTATTTCTTTCAAAATCTAATCCAATTCCCATAGTTAAGCAATGTGCTAGATGCTCCTGATTCTGTGACAGGTGGTAT
The DNA here is from genome assembly GCF_047511655.1 of Castor canadensis. Taxonomy (NCBI): domain Eukaryota; kingdom Metazoa; phylum Chordata; class Mammalia; order Rodentia; family Castoridae; genus Castor; species Castor canadensis. The sequence continues at coordinate 33,049,408 of NC_133401.1, read as the reverse complement.
AATTTCAATAGCTATGTGTGTTTCGCCAAGTCAGCAGAGTAGGTCCATTTGCAACAAACTCAGGCTAAGTCCACCTTGAAAATTCTAATTAGCAGGAAGATTTTCCTTTGACAGCTAACTCTATTCTCCCAGGGAAACAATGTGATCGATGTTGCAGTTTCTCACATAGCTGGTTTTCTATCGAGAGATACATGTGATATTTCAACTCTTCTGAATACGCCTACTTGGAGCAAACAGAGCCGATCTCCACCCTGGAAATTATGATTTGCAAGAAGTGTCCTATGAAAGATTTACTCAATTCTCACAGGGGAACAAAGTGCTTGTGTTCCTGCTGGGAACACAGAAAATTTTCAACCGAGAGAAACATCTGTGTATCACCTTCACAAAACAGTCCTATTTTGAACAAACTGAGTATCTGTTCAACATGAAAATTCAGATTTGAACTATGTATTCCTATCAAAAACTAACTCAATTCTCAAAGGGAAACAGCGTGCTAGTTGCTCCTGCTAATAACATGGACGGATTTTTTGCAGATAGAAATGTGTTTCTTCAACTAAGCTGAATAGGCTTATTTGGAACAAAAGGAGCCACTCTCCACCTTCAAAACTATGAATTGAAGGATATATTCCTTTCAAAAACTAATGCAATTACCACAGGGAAACAATGTGGTAGATGCCACAGCCTCTAACAAAGATGGTTTTCTTTGAAAACCTACATGTGTTTCATTGTTTAAGCTGAACAAGTCTACTTGCTACAAATTTAGACTTCTCCACCATGAAACTTCTGATTTGCCAGAAATACACCCTTCAAAAATTGACTCATTTCTCTCAAGGGAGCAATGTGGTAGGTGATGCAGCTTTAACATACATGCTTGTCTTTGGAGGAGAAGATATATTTGTTTCTTGACTATCGCAGAATAGGCCCATTTGGAACAAAAGGAGCCTTATTGCAACTAGAAAACTATGATTTGCAGTAAGTATTCCTTTCAAAAACTAACAGAGTTCTCATAGGTAAACAACATGCTAGAAGCTCCTGATGCTTTCTCAGATGCTTTTCCTGTGAGAGATACATATGTTTCCTCAACCTAGCTGAATAGGCCTATTTGCAAGAAAAGGTGCCTTCCTCCACCTTGAAACCTAAGATTTGGAGGAACTATTCCTTTCAAAAACTACATGAATTCTCAAAAAGAAACCAACTGCGACATGCTGCAACTTCTGTCATAGATGGTTTTCTTTTCAGAGATTTATAGTTTCATCTCCTCAGTTGAATAGGCCTGTCTGGAACCAATGAGCCTTTCTCCCCCTTAACAACTGTGATTAGCAGGAAGGATTTGTTTCAAAACCTAACTCAATTCTCACAGGGAAACAATGTGCTGGTTGCTCCTGCTTCTAACACACATGGTTTTCTTGCCAGAGATACATGTGGTTCAAAAACTCAGCCTAAGATGCCTATTTGAAACCAAAAGATCCTCTCTTCAACTACAAAAATCTGATTTGGAGGCAGTGTTTCAATCACAAACTACCTCAATGTTCACATGGAAACAAAGGGCTAGATGCTCCTTCTTCATTTACACACGGTTTTCTTTTGACAGATAAATGTGTTTCACCAACTTAGCTGAATAGGCCTGTTTGCAACAAAATGAGCCTTTCTCAGTCTTGACAACTATGATTTCCAGGAAGCACTCCCTTCCAAACCGAACTGAGATCTCACAAAGGAACAACGTGTGACATTCTGCAAAACCTAACACAGACGTTTGTTTTCTGAGACCTACATGTGTTTCTTCAACTTGTCTGAATAAGGCCTATTTGGAACAAAATGAGCATTTCTTCACCTTCTCAATTCAGATCGGAAGTAAGTATTCCTTTCAAAAGCTACCTTGGTCCTCACAGGGAAACAATGTGCTAGTTGCTCCTGCTCCTGACACAGACGGTTTTCATTTCAGATATACATGTGTTTCTTCAACTAAGCTGCATAGGCCTCTTTGGAACAAAATGAGCCTTTCTCAAAGTTGGAAGCTATGAATTCATGGATGCATTACTTTCAAAAACTAACTCACTTCTCACAGGGAATCCATGCCCTAGGTGTTGCAGCTTTGAACACAAATGGTTTTCTTTGGACAGATACAGGAGTTTGCCATCAAGCTGAATAAGTCTATTTACATCAAATTGCGCTTTTCTCCTCCTTGAAAATTCTGATTTGCCAGAATTATACCCTTGAAAGAAGATCTCACTTATCACTGGGGAACAATGTGCTGGATGCTGCAGATCATAACACCCATGGTTCTCTTTTAGTGAAACATGTTTCTTGGCCGTAGAAGATTTGGCCTATTTGGAACCAAAGGAGTGTTATTCCAACTAGAAAGCCATGGTTTTTAGCCAGTATTCCTTTCAAAAAGTACCTCAATTCTCATAAGTAAACAATGTCCTAGATGCTCCTGATTCTGCCACCGAGGGTTTAATTTCGAGAGATACAAGTGTTCAGTCAACTCACCAGAGTAGGCCTATTTGCAGCAAAAGGAGCCATTCTCCACCTGTTAAACTTTGATTTGCAGGAAGTACACCATCCAAAACTCATTGAATTACCACAGGGAAACAATGTGCTAGATGCTCCTGGTTCTAACACACATGCTTTTCTTTGAGAGATACATGTGTTTCTTACCTTACCTGAACAGGCCCATTTGGAACAAAATGAGCATTTCTTCACCTTGAAAACTCAGATAAGAAGAAAGTATTCCTTTCAAAAACCCATCCAATTCTCACAGGTAAACAATGTGCTAGTTGCTCCTGCTGATAACACACACAGTCTTCTTTGCAGAGAGACATGTGTTTCTTCAATTAAGCTGATGAAGCTTATTTGGAGCAAAATGAGCCTTTCTCCACCTTGAAAAGTAGGAATTGAAGGACATATTCCTTTCAAAAACTAACTCAATTATCACAGGGAAATAATATGCTAGATTCTGCAGCATCTAACACAGATGATTTCCTTCTGAGAGATACATGTGTTTCGTCATCTAAGCTGAGTAGGTCTATTTGCTGCAAATTTAGCCTTCTCCACCTTGAAAATTCCGATTTGCTAGAATTATACCCTTCAAAAACTAACACATTTCTCACAATGGATCAATGTAGTAGATGCTGCAGCAGCTAATATAGATGTCTCTCCTTGGAGACATACATGAGTTTCTTGACCATCACTGAATCGGCCCATTTGGAACAAAATGAACCTTAATCCAATGCGAAAACTGTGATTGGCAACAAGTATTCCTTCCTAAAACTAACACAGTTCTCATAGGTAAACAATGTGCTGGAATCTCTTGATTCTGCCACAGATGCATTTCCTAGGAGAAATATATATGTTTCCTCAACCTAGTTGACTAGGCCTATTTGCAACAAAATGTGCCTTTCTCCACCTTGAAAACTGTGTTTGCAGGAAGTATTCCTTTAAAAAAGTAACTGAATTCTCACAAAGCAACCAGGTACCACCTGCTGCAGCTAATAATACAGCCGGTTTTCTTTTCAGAGATTTATGTGCTTCGTCCACTCAGCTGAATAGGCCTATGTGGAACGAACGAGCCTTACTCCAACTTCAAAACTGATTTGCAAAAGGTTTGTCTCTGAAAGCTAACTCAATTCTCACAGGGAAACAAGTTGCTGGTTGCTCTTGCTTCTAATACTGATGGTTTTCTTTCGAGAGATACTTGTGTTTCATCGACTCAGCATATGATGCATCCAAATTCAAAATCTGATTTGCAGGAAGTGCTCCATTCAAAAACTGCCTCAATTTCCACACGGAAACAATGGGCTCGATACTCCTTCTTCTATTACACACAGTTTTGTCTGGAGAGATAATTGTGTATCATCAACTTAGTTGAATAGGCCTGTTTGTGACAAAATGAGCCATTCTCAACCTTGAAAACTAGGATTAGCAGGAAGTACTCCCTTCCAAAGCGAACTGAGATCTCACAAAGGAACAACGTCTAACACAGACGGTTTGTTTCCGAGACATACGTGTGTTTCTTCACGTTTACTGAGTAGGCCTATTTGGAACAGCAAAAACCTTTCTCCACCTTGAGAAGTTTGATTTGCAGAAATTATTTCTTTCAAAATCTAATCCAATTCCCATAGTTAAGCAATGTGCTAGATGCTCCTGATTCTGTGACAGGTGGTATAATTTCGATAGCTATGTGTGTTTCGCCAAGTCAGCAGAGTAGGTCCATTTGCAACAAACTCAGGCTAAGTCCACCTTGAAAATTCTAATTAGCAGGAAGATTTTCCTTTGACAGCTAACTCTATTCTCCCAGGGAAACAATGTGATCGATGTTGCAGTTTCTCACATAGCTGGTTTTCTATCGAGAGATACATGTGATATTTCAACTCTTCTGAATACGCCTACTTGGAGCAAACAGAGCCGATCTCCACCCTGGAAATTATGATTTGCAAGAAGTGTCCTATGAAAGATTTACTCAATTCTCACAGGGGAACAAAGTGCTTGTGTTCCTGCTGGGAACACAGAAAATTTTCAACCGAGAGAAACATCTGTGTATCACCTTCACAAAACAGTCCTATTTTGAACAAACTGAGTATCTGTTCAACATGAAAATTCAGATTTGAACTATGTATTCCTATCAAAAACTAACTCAATTCTCAAAGGGAAACAGCGTGCTAGTTGCTCCTGCTAATAACATGGACGGATTTTTTGCAGATAGAAATGTGTTTCTTCAACTAAGCTGAATAGGCTTATTTGGAACAAAAGGAGCCACTCTCCACCTTCAAAACTATGAATTGAAGGATATATTCCTTTCAAAAACTAATGCAATTACCACAGGGAAACAATGTGGTAGATGCCACAGCCTCTAACAAAGATGGTTTTCTTTGAAAACCTACATGTGTTTCATTGTTTAAGCTGAACAAGTCTACTTGCTACAAATTTAGACTTCTCCACCATGAAACTTCTGATTTGCCAGAAATACACCCTTCAAAAATTGACTCATTTCTCTCAAGGGAGCAATGTGGTAGGTGATGCAGCTTTAACATACATGCTTGTCTTTGGAGGAGAAGATATATTTGTTTCTTGACTATCGCAGAATAGGCCCATTTGGAACAAAAGGAGCCTTATTGCAACTAGAAAACTATGATTTGCAGTAAGTATTCCTTTCAAAAACTAACAGAGTTCTCATAGGTAAACAACATGCTAGAAGCTCCTGATGCTTTCTCAGATGCTTTTCCTGTGAGAGATACATATGTTTCCTCAACCTAGCTGAATAGGCCTATTTGCAAGAAAAGGTGCCTTCCTCCACCTTGAAACCTAAGATTTGGAGGAACTATTCCTTTCAAAAACTACATGAATTCTCAAAAAGAAACCAACTGCGACATGCTGCAACTTCTGTCATAGATGGTTTTCTTTTCAGAGATTTATAGTTTCATCTCCTCAGTTGAATAGGCCTGTCTGGAACCAATGAGCCTTTCTCCCCCTTAACAACTGTGATTAGCAGGAAGGATTTGTTTCAAAACCTAACTCAATTCTCACAGGGAAACAATGTGCTGGTTGCTCCTGCTTCTAACACACATGGTTTTCTTGCCAGAGATACATGTGGTTCAAAAACTCAGCCTAAGATGCCTATTTGAAACCAAAAGATCCTCTCTTCAACTACAAAAATCTGATTTGGAGGCAGTGTTTCAATCACAAACTACCTCAATGTTCACATGGAAACAAAGGGCTAGATGCTCCTTCTTCATTTACACACGGTTTTCTTTTGACAGATAAATGTGTTTCACCAACTTAGCTGAATAGGCCTGTTTGCAACAAAATGAGCCTTTCTCAGTCTTGACAACTATGATTTCCAGGAAGCACTCCCTTCCAAACCGAACTGAGATCTCACAAAGGAACAACGTGTGACATTCTGCAAAACCTAACACAGACGTTTGTTTTCTGAGACCTACATGTGTTTCTTCAACTTGTCTGAATAAGGCCTATTTGGAACAAAATGAGCATTTCTTCACCTTCTCAATTCAGATCGGAAGTAAGTATTCCTTTCAAAAGCTACCTTGGTCCTCACAGGGAAACAATGTGCTAGTTGCTCCTGCTCCTGACACAGACGGTTTTCATTTCAGATATACATGTGTTTCTTCAACTAAGCTGCATAGGCCTCTTTGGAACAAAATGAGCCTTTCTCAAAGTTGGAAGCTATGAATTCATGGATGCATTACTTTCAAAAACTAACTCACTTCTCACAGGGAATCCATGCCCTAGGTGTTGCAGCTTTGAACACAAATGGTTTTCTTTGGACAGATACAGGAGTTTGCCATCAAGCTGAATAAGTCTATTTACATCAAATTGCGCTTTTCCCCTCCTTGAAAATTCTGATTTGCCAGAATTATACCCTTGAAAGAAGATCTCACTTATCACTGGGGAACAATGTGCTGGATGCTGCAGATCATAACACCCATGGTTCTCTTTTAGTGAAACATGTTTCTTGGCCGTAGAAGATTTGGCCTATTTGGAACCAAAGGAGTGTTATTCCAACTAGAAAGCCATGGTTTTTAGCCAGTATTCCTTTCAAAAAGTACCTCAATTCTCATAAGTAAACAATGTCCTAGATGCTCCTGATTCTGCCACCGAGGGTTTAATTTCGAGAGATACAAGTGTTTAGTCAACTCACCAGAGTAGGCCTATTTGCAGCAAAAGGAGCCATTCTCCACCTGTTAAACTTTGATTTGCAGGAAGTACACCATCCAAAACTCATTGAATTACCACAGGGAAACAATGTGCTAGATGCTCCTGGTTCTAACACACATGCTTTTCTTTGAGAGATACATGTGTTTCTTACCTTACCTGAACAGGCCCATTTGGAACAAAATGAGCATTTCTTCACCTTGAAAACTCAGATAAGAAGAAAGTATTCCTTTCAAAAACCCATCCAATTCTCACAGGTAAACAATGTGCTAGTTGCTCCTGCTGATAACACACACAGTCTTCTTTGCAGAGAGACATGTGTTTCTTCAATTAAGCTGATGAAGCTTATTTGGAGCAAAATGAGCCTTTCTCCACCTTGAAAAGTAGGAATTGAAGGACATATTCCTTTCAAAAACTAACTCAATTATCACAGGGAAATAATATGCTAGATTCTGCAGCATCTAACACAGATGATTTCCTTCTGAGAGATACATGTGTTTCGTCATCTAAGCTGAGTAGGTCTATTTGCTGCAAATTTAGCCTTCTCCACCTTGAAAATTCCGATTTGCTAGAATTATACCCTTCAAAAACTAACACATTTCTCACAATGGATCAATGTAGTAGATGCTGCAGCAGCTAATATAGATGTCTCTCCTTGGAGACATACATGAGTTTCTTGACCATCACTGAATCGGCCCATTTGGAACAAAATGAACCTTAATCCAATGCGAAAACTGTGATTGGCAACAAGTATTCCTTCCTAAAACTAACACAGTTCTCATAGGTAAACAATGTGCTGGAATCTCTTGATTCTGCCACAGATGCATTTCCTAGGAGAAATATATATGTTTCCTCAACCTAGTTGACTAGGCCTATTTGCAACAAAATGTGCCTTTCTCCACCTTGAAAACTGTGTTTGCAGGAAGTATTCCTTTAAAAAAGTAACTGAATTCTCACAAAGCAACCAGGTACCACCTGCTGCAGCTAATAATACAGCCGGTTTTCTTTTCAGAGATTTATGTGCTTCGTCCACTCAGCTGAATAGGCCTATGTGGAACGAACGAGCCTTACTCCAACTTCAAAACTGATTTGCAAAAGGTTTGTCTCTGAAAGCTAACTCAATTCTCACAGGGAAACAAGTTGCTGGTTGCTCTTGCTTCTAATACTGATGGTTTTCTTTCGAGAGATACTTGTGTTTCATCGACTCAGCATATGATGCATCCAAATTCAAAATCTGATTTGCAGGAAGTGCTCCATTCAAAAACTGCCTCAATTTCCACACGGAAACAATGGGCTCGATACTCCTTCTTCTATTACACACAGTTTTGTCTGGAGAGATAATTGTGTATCATCAACTTAGTTGAATAGGCCTGTTTGTGACAAAATGAGCCATTCTCAACCTTGAAAACTAGGATTAGCAGGAAGTACTCCCTTCCAAAGCGAACTGAGATCTCACAAAGGAACAACGTCTAACACAGACGGTTTGTTTCCAAGACATACGTGTGTTTCTTCACGTTTACTGAGTAGGCCTATTTGGAACAGCAAAAACCTTTCTCCACCTTGAGAAGTTTGATTTGCAGAAATTATTTCTTTCAAAATCTAATCCAATTCCCATAGTTAAGCAATGTGCTAGATGCTCCTGATTCTGTGACAGGTGGTATAATTTCGATAGCTATGTGTGTTTCGCCAAGTCAGCAGAGTAGGTCCATTTGCAACAAACTCAGGCTAAGTCCACCTTGAAAATTCTAATTAGCAGGAAGATTTTCCTTTGACAGCTAACTCTATTCTCCCAGGGAAACAATGTGATCGATGTTGCAGTTTCTCACATAGCTGGTTTTCTATCGAGAGATACATGTGATATTTCAACTCTTCTGAATACGCCTACTTGGAGCAAAGAGAGCCGATCTCCACCCTGGAAATTATGATTTGCAAGAAGTGTCCTATGAAAGATTTACTCAATTCTCACAGGGGAACAAAGTGCTTGTGTTCCTGCTGGGAACACAGAAAATTTTCAACCGAGAGAAACATCTTTGTATCACCTTCACAAAACAGTCCTATTTTGAACAAACTGAGTATCTGTTCAACATGAAAATTCAGATTTGAACTATGTATTCCTATCAAAAACTAACTCAATTCTCAAAGGGAAACAGCGTGCTAGTTGCTCCTGCTAATAACATGGACGGATTTTTTGCAGATAGAAATGTGTTTCTTCAACTAAGCTGAATAGGCTTATTTGGAACAAAAGGAGCCACTCTCCACCTTCAAAACTATGAATTGAAGGATATATTCCTTTCAAAAACTAATGCAATTACCACAGGGAAACAATGTGGTAGATGCCACAGCCTCTAACAAAGATGGTTTTCTTTGAAAACCTACATGTGTTTCATTGTTTAAGCTGAACAAGTCTACTTGCTACAAATTTAGACTTCTCCACCATGAAACTTCTGATTTGCCAGAAATACACCCTTCAAAAATTGACTCATTTCTCTCAAGGGAGCAATGTGGTAGGTGATGCAGCTTTAACATACATGCTTGTCTTTGGAGGAGAAGATATATTTGTTTCTTGACTATCGCAGAATAGGCCCATTTGGAACAAAAGGAGCCTTATTGCAACTAGAAAACTATGATTTGCAGTAAGTATTCCTTTCAAAAACTAACAGAGTTCTCATAGGTAAACAACATGCTAGAAGCTCCTGATGCTTTCTCAGATGCTTTTCCTGTGAGAGATACATATGTTTCCTCAACCTAGCTGAATAGGCCTATTTGCAAGAAAAGGTGCCTTCCTCCACCTTGAAACCTAAGATTTGGAGGAACTATTCCTTTCAAAAACTACATGAATTCTCAAAAAGAAACCAACTGCGACATGCTGCAACTTCTGTCATAGATGGTTTTCTTTTCAGAGATTTATAGTTTCATCTCCTCAGTTGAATAGGCCTGTCTGGAACCAATGAGCCTTTCTCCCCCTTAACAACTGTGATTAGCAGGAAGGATTTGTTTCAAAACCTAACTCAATTCTCACAGGGAAACAATGTGCTGGTTGCTCCTGCTTCTAACACACATGGTTTTCTTGCCAGAGATACATGTGGTTCAAAAACTCAGCCTAAGATGCCTATTTGAAACCAAAAGATCCTCTCTTCAACTACAAAAATCTGATTTGGAGGCAGTGTTTCAATCACAAACTACCTCAATGTTCACATGGAAACAAAGGGCTAGATGCTCCTTCTTCATTTACACACGGTTTTCTTTTGACAGATAAATGTGTTTCACCAACTTAGCTGAATAGGCCTGTTTGCAACAAAATGAGCCTTTCTCAGTCTTGACAACTATGATTTCCAGGAAGCACTCCCTTCCAAACCGAACTGAGATCTCACAAAGGAACAACGTTTGACATTCTGCAAAACCTAACACAGACGTTTGTTTTCTGAGACCTACATGTGTTTCTTCAACTTGTCTGAATAAGGCCTATTTGGAACAAAATGAGCATTTCTTCACCTTCTCAATTCAGATCGGAAGTAAGTATTCCTTTCAAAAGTTACCTTGGTCCTCACAGGGAAACAATGTGCTAGTTGCTCCTGCTCCTGACACAGACGGTTTTCATTTCAGATATACATGTGTCTTCAACTAAGCTGCATAGGCCTCTTTGGAACAAAATGAGCCTTTCTCAAAGTTGGAAGCTATGAATTCATGGATGCATTACTTTCAAAAACTAACTCACTTCTCACAGGGAATCCATGCCCTAGGTGTTGCAGCTTTGAACACAAATGGTTTTCTTTGGACAGATACAGGAGTTTGCCATCAAGCTGAATAAGTCTATTTACATCAAATTGCGCTTTTCTCCTCCTTGAAAATTCTGATTTGCCAGAATTATACCCTTGAAAGAAGATCTCACTTATCACTGGGGAACAATGTGCTGGATGCTGCAGATCATAACACCCATGGTTCTCTTTTAGTGAAACATGTTTCTTGGCCGTAGAAGATTTGGCCTATTTGGAACCAAAGGAGTGTTATTCCAACTAGAAAGCCATGGTTTTTAGCCAGTATTCCTTTCAAAAAGTACCTCAATTCTCATAAGTAAACAATGTCCTAGATGCTCCTGATTCTGCCACCGAGGGTTTAATTTCGAGAGATGCAAGTGTTTAGTCAACTCACCAGAGTAGGCCTATTTGCAGCAAAAGGAGCCATTCTCCACCTGTTAAACTTTGATTTGCAGGAAGTACACCATCCAAAACTCATTGAATTACCACAGGGAAACAATGTGCTAGATGCTCCTGGTTCTAACACACATGCTTTTCTTTGAGAGATACATGTGTTTCTTACCTTACCTGAACAGGCCCATTTGGAACAAAATGAGCATTTCTTCACCTTGAAAACTCAGATAAGAAGAAAGTATTCCTTTCAAAAACCCATCCAATTCTCACAGGTAAACAATGTGCTAGTTGCTCCTGCTGATAACACACACAGTCTTCTTTGCAGAGAGACATGTGTTTCTTCAATTAAGCTGATGAAGCTTATTTGGAGCAAAATGAGCCTTTCTCCACCTTGAAAAGTAGGAATTGAAGGACATATTCCTTTCAAAAACTAACTCAATTATCACAGGGAAATAATATGCTAGATTCTGCAGCATCTAACACAGATGATTTCCTTCTGAGAGATACATGTGTTTCGTCATCTAAGCTGAGTAGGTCTATTTGCTGCAAATTTAGCCTTCTCCACCTTGAAAATTCCGATTTGCTAGAATTATACCCTTCAAAAACTAACACATTTCTCACAATGGATCAATGTAGTAGATGCTGCAGCAGCTAATATAGATGTCTCTCCTTGGAGACATACATGAGTTTCTTGACCATCACTGAATCGGCCCATTTGGAACAAAATGAACCTTAATCCAATGCGAAAACTGTGATTGGCAACAAGTATTCCTTCCTAAAACTAACACAGTTCTCATAGGTAAACAATGTGCTGGAATCTCTTGATTCTGCCACAGATGCATTTCCTAGGAGAAATATATATGTTTCCTCAACCTAGTTGACTAGGCCTATTTGCAACAAAATGTGCCTTTCTCCACCTTGAAAACTGTGTTTGCAGGAAGTATTCCTTTAAAAAAGTAACTGAATTCTCACAAAGCAACCAGGTACCACCTGCTGCAGCTAATAATACAGCCGGTTTTCTTTTCAGAGATTTATGTGCTTCGTCCACTCAGCTGAATAGGCCTATGTGGAACGAACGAGCCTTACTCCAACTTCAAAACTGATTTGCAAAAGGTTTGTCTCTGAAAGCTAACTCAATTCTCACAGGGAAACAAGTTGCTGGTTGCTCTTGCTTCTAATACTGATGGTTTTCTTTCGAGAGATACTTGTGTTTCATCGACTCAGCATATGATGCATCCAAATTCAAAATCTGATTTGCAGGAAGTGCTCCATTCAAAAACTGCCTCAATTTCCACACGGAAACAATGGGCTCGATACTCCTTCTTCTATTACACACAGTTTTGTCTGGAGAGATAATTGTGTATCATCAACTTAGTTGAATAGGCCTGTTTGTGACAAAATGAGCCATTCTCAACCTTGAAAACTAGGATTAGCAGGAAGTACTCCCTTCCAAAGCGAACTGAGATCTCACAAAGGAACAACGTCTAACACAGACGGTTTGTTTCCAAGACATACGTGTGTTTCTTCACGTTTACTGAGTAGGCCTATTTGGAACAGCAAAAACCTTTCTCCACCTTGAGAAGTTTGATTTGCAGAAATTATTTCTTTCAAAATCTAATCCAATTCCCATAGTTAAGCAATGTGCTAGATGCTCCTGATTCTGTGACAGGTGGTATAATTTCGATAGCTATGTGTGTTTCGCCAAGTCAGCAGAGTAGGTCCATTTGCAACAAACTCAGGCTAAGTCCACCTTGAAAATTCTAATTAGCAGGAAGATTTTCCTTTGACAGCTAACTCTATTCTCCCAGGGAAACAATGTGATCGATGTTGCAGTTTCTCACATAGCTGGTTTTCTATCGAGAGATACATGTGATATTTCAACTCTTCTGAATACGCCTACTTGGAGCAAAGAGAGCCGATCTCCACCCTGGAAATTATGATTTGCAAGAAGTGTCCTATGAAAGATTTACTCAATTCTCACAGGGGAACAAAGTGCTTGTGTTCCTGCTGGGAACACAGAAAATTTTCAACCGAGAGAAACATCTTTGTATCACCTTCACAAAACAGTCCTATTTTGAACAAACTGAGTATCTGTTCAACATGAAAATTCAGATTTGAACTATGTATTCCTATCAAAAACTAACTCAATTCTCAAAGGGAAACAGCGTGCTAGTTGCTCCTGCTAATAACATGGACGGATTTTTTGCAGATAGAAATGTGTTTCTTCAACTAAGCTGAATAGGCTTATTTGGAACAAAAGGAGCCACTCTCCACCTTCAAAACTATGAATTGAAGGATATATTCCTTTCAAAAACTAATGCAATTACCACAGGGAAACAATGTGGTAGATGCCACAGCCTCTAACAAAGATGGTTTTCTTTGAAAACCTACATGTGTTTCATTGTTTAAGCTGAACAAGTCTACTTGCTACAAATTTAGACTTCTCCACCATGAAACTTCTGATTTGCCAGAAATACACCCTTCAAAAATTGACTCATTTCTCTCAAGGGAGCAATGTGGTAGGTGATGCAGCTTTAACATACATGCTTGTCTTTGGAGGAGAAGATATATTTGTTTCTTGACTATCGCAGAATAGGCCCATTTGGAACAAAAGGAGCCTTATTGCAACTAGAAAACTATGATTTGCAGTAAGTATTCCTTTCAAAAACTAACAGAGTTCTCATAGGTAAACAACATGCTAGAAGCTCCTGATGCTTTCTCAGATGCTTTTCCTGTGAGAGATACATATGTTTCCTCAACCTAGCTGAATAGGCCTATTTGCAAGAAAAGGTGCCTTCCTCCACCTTGAAACCTAAGATTTGGAGGAACTATTCCTTTCAAAAACTACATGAATTCTCAAAAAGAAACCAACTGCGACATGCTGCAACTTCTGTCATAGATGGTTTTCTTTTCAGAGATTTATAGTTTCATCTCCTCAGTTGAATAGGCCTGTCTGGAACCAATGAGCCTTTCTCCCCCTTAACAACTGTGATTAGCAGGAAGGATTTGTTTCAAAACCTAACTCAATTCTCACAGGGAAACAATGTGCTGGTTGCTCCTGCTTCTAACACACATGGTTTTCTTGCCAGAGATACATGTGGTTCAAAAACTCAGCCTAAGATGCCTATTTGAAACCAAAAGATCCTCTCTTCAACTACAAAAATCTGATTTGGAGGCAGTGTTTCAATCACAAACTACCTCAATGTTCACATGGAAACAAAGGGCTAGATGCTCCTTCTTCATTTACACACGGTTTTCTTTTGACAGATAAATGTGTTTCACCAACTTAGCTGAATAGGCCTGTTTGCAACAAAATGAGCCTTTCTCAGTCTTGACAACTATGATTTCCAGGAAGCACTCCCTTCCAAACCGAACTGAGATCTCACAAAGGAACAACGTTTGACATTCTGCAAAACCTAACACAGACGTTTGTTTTCTGAGACCTACATGTGTTTCTTCAACTTGTCTGAATAAGGCCTATTTGGAACAAAATGAGCATTTCTTCACCTTCTCAATTCAGATCGGAAGTAAGTATTCCTTTCAAAAGTTACCTTGGTCCTCACAGGGAAACAATGTGCTAGTTGCTCCTGCTCCTGACACAGACGGTTTTCATTTCAGATATACATGTGTCTTCAACTAAGCTGCATAGGCCTCTTTGGAACAAAATGAGCCTTTCTCAAAGTTGGAAGCTATGAATTCATGGATGCATTACTTTCAAAAACTAACTCACTTCTCACAGGGAATCCATGCCCTAGGTGTTGCAGCTTTGAACACAAATGGTTTTCTTTGGACAGATACAGGAGTTTGCCATCAAGCTGAATAAGTCTATTTACATCAAATTGCGCTTTTCTCCTCCTTGAAAATTCTGATTTGCCAGAATTATACCCTTGAAAGAAGATCTCACTTATCACTGGGGAACAATGTGCTGGATGCTGCAGATCATAACACCCATGGTTCTCTTTTAGTGAAACATGTTTCTTGGCCGTAGAAGATTTGGCCTATTTGGAACCAAAGGAGTGTTATTCCAACTAGAAAGCCATGGTTTTTAGCCAGTATTCCTTTCAAAAAGTACCTCAATTCTCATAAGTAAACAATGTCCTAGATGCTCCTGATTCTGCCACCGAGGGTTTAATTTCGAGAGATGCAAGTGTTTAGTCAACTCACCAGAGTAGGCCTATTTGCAGCAAAAGGAGCCATTCTCCACCTGTTAAACTTTGATTTGCAGGAAGTACACCATCCAAAACTCATTGAATTACCACAGGGAAACAATGTGCTAGATGCTCCTGGTTCTAACACACATGCTTTTCTTTGAGAGATACATGTGTTTCTTACCTTACCTGAACAGGCCCATTTGGAACAAAATGAGCATTTCTTCACCTTGAAAACTCAGATAAGAAGAAAGTATTCCTTTCAAAAACCCATCCAATTCTCACAGGTAAACAATGTGCTAGTTGCTCCTGCTGATAACACACACAGTCTTCTTTGCAGAGAGACATGTGTTTCTTCAATTAAGCTGATGAAGCTTATTTGGAGCAAAATGAGCCTTTCTCCACCTTGAAAAGTAGGAATTGAAGGACATATTCCTTTCAAAAACTAACTCAATTATCACAGGGAAATAATATGCTAGATTCTGCAGCATCTAACACAGATGATTTCCTTCTGAGAGATACATGTGTTTCGTCATCTAAGCTGAGTAGGTCTATTTGCTGCAAATTTAGCCTTCTCCACCTTGAAAATTCCGATTTGCTAGAATTATACCCTTCAAAAACTAACACATTTCTCACAATGGATCAATGTAGTAGATGCTGCAGCAGCTAATATAGATGTCTCTCCTTGGAGACATACATGAGTTTCTTGACCATCACTGAATCGGCCCATTTGGAACAAAATGAACCTTATACCAATGCGAAAACTGTGATTGGCAACAAGTATTCCTTCCTAAAACTAACACAGTTCTCATAGGTAAACAATGTGCTGGAATCTCTTGATTCTGCCACAGATGCATTTCCTAGGAGAAATATATATGTTTCCTCAACCTAGTTGACTAGGCCTATTTGCAACAAAATGTGCCTTTCTCCACCTTGAAAACTGTGTTTGCAGGAAGTATTCCTTTAAAAAATTAACTGAATTCTCACAAAGCAACCAGGTACCACCTGCTGCAGCTAATAATACAGCCGGTTTTCTTTTCAGAGATTTATGTGCTTCGTCCACTCAGCTGAATAGGCCTATGTGGAACGAACGAGCCTTACTCCAACTTCAAAACTGATTTGCAAAAGGTTTGTCTCTGAAAGCTAACTCAATTCTCACAGGGAAACAAGTTGCTGGTTGCTCTTGCTTCTAATACTGATGGTTTTCTTTCGAGAGATACTTGTGTTTCGTCGACTCAGCATATGATGCATCCAAATTCAAAATCTGATTTGCAGGAAGTGCTCCATTCAAAAACTGCCTCAATTTCCACACGGAAACAATGGGCTCGATACTCCTTCTTCTATTACACACAGTTTTGTCTGGAGAGATAATTGTGTATCATCAACTTAGTTGAATAGGCCTGTTTGTGACAAAATGAGCCATTCTCAACCTTGAAAACTAGGATTAGCAGGAAGTACTCCCTTCCAAAGCGAACTGAGATCTCACAAAGGAACAACGTCTAACACAGACGGTTTGTTTCCGAGACATACGTGTGTTTCTTCACGTTTACTGAGTAGGCCTATTTGGAACAGCAAAAACCTTTCTCCACCTTGAGAAGTTTGATTTGCAGAAATTATTTCTTTCAAAATCTAATCCAATTCCCATAGTTAAGCAATGTGCTAGATGCTCCTGATTCTGTGACAGGTGGTATAATTTCGATAGCTATGTGTGTTTCGCCAAGTCAGCAGAGTAGGTCCATTTGCAACAAACTCAGGCTAAGTCCACCTTGAAAATTCTAATTAGCAGGAAGATTTTCCTTTGACAGCTAACTCTATTCTCCCAGGGAAACAATGTGATCGATGTTGCAGTTTCTCACATAGCTGGTTTTCTATCGAGAGATACATGTGATATTTCAACTCTTCTGAATACGCCTACTTGGAGCAAACAGAGCCGATCTCCACCCTGGAAATTATGATTTGCAAGAAGTGTCCTATGAAAGATTTACTCAATTCTCACAGGGGAACAAAGTGCTTGTGTTCCTGCTGGGAACACAGAAAATTTTCAACCGAGAGAAACATCTGTGTATCACCTTCACAAAACAGTCCTATTTTGAACAAAATGAGTATCTGTTCAACATGAAAATTCAGATTTGAACTATGTATTCCTATCAAAAACTAACTCAATTCTCAAAGGGAAACAGCGTGCTAGTTGCTCCTGCTAATAACATGGACGGATTTTTTGCAGATAGAAATGTGTTTCTTCAACTAAGCTGAATAGGCTTATTTGGAACAAAAGGAGCCACTCTCCACCTTCAAAACTATGAATTGAAGGATATATTCCTTTCAAAAACTAATGCAATTACCACAGGGAAACAATGTGGTAGATGCCACAGCCTCTAACAAAGATGGTTTTCTTTGAAAACCTACATGTGTTTCATTGTTTAAGCTGAACAAGTCTACTTGCTACAAATTTAGACTTCTCCACCATGAAACTTCTGATTTGCCAGAAATACACCCTTCAAAAATTGACTCATTTCTCTCAAGGGAGCAATGTAGTAGCTGATGCAGTTTTAACATACATGCTTGTCTTTGGAGAAAAAGAAACATTTGTTTCTTGACTATAGCTGAATAGGCCCATTTGGAACAAAAGGAGCCTTATTGCAACTAGAAAACTATGATTTGCAGTACGTATTCCTTTCAAAAACTAACACAGTTCTCATAGGTAAACAACGTGCTAGAAGCTCCTCATGCTGCCTCAGATGCTTTTCCTGTGAGAGATACATATGTTTCCTCAACCTAGCTGAATAGGCCTATTTGCAAGAAAAGGTGCCTTCCTCCACCTTGAAACCTAAGATTTGGAGGAAGTATTCCTTTCAAAAACTACATGAATTCTCAAAAAGAAACCAAGTGCGACATGCTGCAACTTCTATCATAGATGGTTTTCTTTTCAGAGATTTATAGTTTCATCTCCTCAGTTGAATAGGCCTGTCTGGAACCAATGAGCCTTTCTCCCACTTAACAACTGGGATTAGCAGGAAGGATTTGTTTCAAAACCTAACTCAATTCTCACAGGGAAACAATGTGCTGGTTGCTCCTGCTTCTAACACACATGGTTTTCTTGCCAGAGATACATGTGGTTCAAATCTCAGCCTAAGATGCCTATTTGAAACCAAAAGATCCTCTCTTCAACTACAAAAATCTGATTCGGAGGCAGTGTTTCAATCACAAACTACTTCAATGTTCACATGGAAACAAAGGGCTAGATGCTCCTTCTTCATTTACACACGTTTTTCTTTTGACAGATAAATGTGTTTTCACCAACTTAGCTGAATAGGCCTGTTTGCAACAAAATGAGCCTTTCTCAGTCTTGACAACTATGATTTCCAGGAAGCACTCCCTTCCAAACCGAACTGAGATCTCACAAAGGAACAACGTGTGAGATTCTGCAAAGCCTAACACAGACGTTTGTTTTCTGACACGTACATGTGTTTCTTCAACTTGTCTGAATAAGGCCTATTTGGAACAAAATGAGCATTTCTTCACCTTCTCAATTCAGATCGGAAGTAAGTATTCCTTTCAAAAGCTACCTTGATCCTCACAGGGAAACAATGTGCTAGTTGCTTCTGCTCCTGACACAGACGGTTTTCATTTCCAATATACATGTGTTTCTTCAACTAAGCTGCATAGGCCTCTTTGGAACAAAATGAGCCTTTCTCAACCTTGGAAGCTATGAATTCATGGATGCATTACTTTCAAAAACTAACTCACTTCTCACAGGGAATCCATGCCCTAGGTGTTGCAGCATTGAACACAAATGGTTTCCTTTGGACAGATACATGAGTTTGCCTTCAAGCTGAATAAATCTATTTACATCAAATTGCACTTTTCTCCTCCTTGAAAATTCTGATTTGCCAGAATTATACCCTTGAAAGAAGATCTCACTTATCACTGGGGAACAATGTGCTGGATGCTGCAGATCATAACACCCATGGTTCTCTTTTAGTGAAACATGTTTCTTGGCCGTAGAAGATTTGGCCTATTTGGAACCAAAGGAGTGTTATTCCAACTAGAAAGCCATGGTTTTTAGCCAGTATTCCTTTCAAAAAGTACCTCAATTCTCATAAGTAAACAATGTCCTAGATGCTCCTGATTCTGCCACCGAGGGTTTAATTTCGAGAGATACAAGTGTTTAGTCAACTCAGCAGGGTAGGCCTATTTGCAGCAAAAGGAGCCATTCTCCACCTTTTAAACTTTGATTTGCAGGAAGTACACCATCCAAAACTCATTGAATTACCACAGGGAAACAATGTGCTTGATGCTCCTGGTTCTAACACACATGCTTTTCTTTGAGAGATACATGTGTTTCCATCCTTACCTGAATAGGCCCATTTGGAACAAAATGAGCATTTCTTCACCTTGAAAACTCAGATAAGAAGAAAGTATTCCTTTCAAAAACCCACCCAATTCTCACAGGTAAACAATGTGCTAGTTGCTCCTGCTGATAACACACACAGTCTTCTTTGCAGATACACATGTGATTCTTCAATTAAGCTGATGAAGTTTATTTGGAACAAAATGAGCCTTTCTCCACCTTGAAAAGTAGGAATTGAAGGACATATTCCTTTCAAAAACTAACTCAATTATCACAGGGAAATAATATGCTAGATTCTGCAGCATGTAACACAGGTGATTTCCTTCTGAGAGATACATGTGTTTCGTCATCTAAGCTGAGTAGGTCTCTTTGCTGCAAATTTAGCCTTCTCCACCTTGAAAATTCCGATTTGCTAGAATTATACCCTTCAAAAACTAACTCTTTTCTCACAAAGGATCAAAGTAGTAGATACTGCAGCTGCTAATATAGATGTCTCTCCTTGGAGACATACATGAGTTTCTTGAACATCGCTGAATCGGCCCATTTGGAACAAAATGAACCTTATACCAATGCGAAAACTGTGATTGGCAACAAGTATTCCTTCCTAAAACTAACACAGTTCTCATAGGTAAACAATGTGCTGGAATCTCTTGATTCTGAAACAGATGCATTTCCTAGGAGAAATATATATGTTTCCTCAACCTAGTTGACTAGGCCTATTTGCAACAAAATGTGCCTTTCTCCACCTTGAAAACTGTGTTTGCAGGAAGTATTCCTTTAAAAAACTAACTGAATTCTCACAAAGCAACCAGGTACCACCTGCTGCAGCTAATAATACAGCCGGTTTTCTTTTCAGAGATTTATGTGCTTCGTCCACTCAGCTGAATAAGCCTATCTGGAACCAATGATCCTTACTCCAACTTAAAAAGTGATTTGCAAAAGGTTTGTCTCTCAAAACGAACTCAATTCTCACAGGGAAACAAGTGGCTGATTGCTCTTGCTTCTACTACTGATCCTTTTCTTTTGAGAGATACATGTGTCCCTTCAACTCAGCATATGATGCGTATTTGCAATAAAAAGAACCTGTCTCCAAATTCAAAATCTGATTTGCAGGAAGTGCTCCATTCAAAAACTGCCTCAATTTCCACACGGAAACAATGGGCTAGATACTCCTTCTTCTACTACACACAGGTTTCTCTGGAGAGATAGTTGTGTATCATCAACTTAGTAGAATAGGCCTGTTTGTGACAAAATGAGCCATTCTCAACCTTGAAAACTAGGATTAGCAGGAAGTACTCCCTTCCAAAGCGAACTGAGATCTCACAAACGAACAACGTCTAACACAGACGGGTTTTTCCCGAGCCATACATGTGTTTCTTCACGTTTACCGAGTAGGCCTATTTGGAACAACAAAAACCTTTCTCCATCTTGAGAAGTTTGATTTGCAGAAATTATTTCTTTCAAAATCTAATTCAATTCCCATAGTTAAGCAATGTGCTACACGCTCCTGATTCTGTGACAGGAGGTATAATTTCGACAGTTACGTGTGTTTCCCCAAGTCAGAAGAGTAGGTCCATTTGCAACAAACTGAGCCTAAGTCCACCTTGAAAATTCCAATTGGAAGGACGTATTTCTTCAAAAACTAACACTATTCTCCCAGGGAAACAATGTGATAGATGTTGCAGTTTCTCACATAGCTGGTTTTCTATCGAGAGATACATGTGGTTTTCAACTCTTCTGAATACGCCTACTTGGAGCAAACAGAGCCTATCTCCATACTGGAAATTAGGATTTGCAAGAAGTGTCCTATCCAAGATTTACTCAATTCTCACAGGGGAACAATGTGCTTGTGCTCCACCAGGGAACACAGAAAATTTTCAACCGACAGAAACATCTGTGTATCACCTTAAGAAAACATGCCTATTTGGAACAAAATGAGCATCTCTTCACCATGAAAATTCAGATTTGAAGTATGTATTCCTATCAATTCTCAACTGGAAACAATGTGCTAGGTGCTCCTGCTCCTAACACGGACGGATTTTTTGCAGATAGAAATGTGTTTCTTGAACTAAGCTGAATAGGCCTATTTGGAACAAAAGGAGCCACTGTCCACCTTGAAAACTATGTATTGAATGAAAGATTCCTTTCAAAAATTAACTCAGTTACCACAGGGAAACAATGTGGTAGATGCCACAGCCTCTAACAAAGATGGTTTTCTGTGGAAACCTACATGTGTTTCGTCATCTAAGCTGAAGAAGTCTATTTGCTACAAATTTAGCCTTCTCCACCTTGAAAATTCTGATTTGCCAGAAATATACCCTTCAAAAACGGACTCATTTCTCACAAGGGAGCAATGTACTAGGTGATGCAGCTTTAACATAGATACTTCTCTTTGGAGAGATGCATTTGTTTGTTGACTATAGCTGAATAGGTCCCTTTGGAACTAAAGGAGCCTTATTGCAACTTGAAAACTATGATTGGCAGTAAGTATTCCTTTTAAAAACTAACACAGTTCTCGTAGGTAAACAACGTGCAAGAAGCTCCTGATTCTGCCTCAGATGCTTTTCCTGTGAGACATACATATGTTTCCTCAACCTAGCTGAATAGGCCTATTTGCAAGAAAATGTGCCTTTCTCCACCTTGAAACCTGTGATTTGCAGGAAGTATTCCTTTCATAAATTACCTGAATTCTCAAAAAGAAACCATGTGCTACATGCTGCAGCTTCTATCATAGCTGGTTTTCTTTCCAGAGATTTATAGTTTCCTCTCCTCAGTTGAATAGGCCTGTCTGGAACCAATGAGCCTTTCTCCAACTTAACAACTGTGATTAGCAGGTAGTATTTGTTTCAAGAACTAACTCAATTCTCACAGGGAAACAATGTGCTGGTTGCTCCTGCTTCTAACACACATGGTTTTCTTTCCAGAGGTACATGTGGTTCAAAACCTCAGCATAAGATGCCTATTTGAAGCAAAAAGATCCTCTCTTCAACTACAAAAATCTGATTCAGAGGAAGTGTTTCAATCAAACACTACCTCAATTTTCACATGGAAACAATGGGCTAGATGCTCTTTCTTCTATTACACACGGTTTTCTTTTGAGAGATAAATGTGTTTCACCAACAGAGCTGAGTAGGGCTGTTTGCAACAAAATGAGCCTTTCTCAATCTTGACAACTAAGGTTTCCAGGAAGCACTCCCTTCCAAACCGAACTGAGATCTCACAAAGGAACACCGTGTGACATTCTGCAAAGTCTAACACAGACGTTTGTTTTCTGAGACCTACATGTGTTTCTTCAACTTGTCTGAATAAGGCCTATTTGGAAGAAAATGAGCATTTCTTCACCTTCTAAATTCAGATTGGAAGTAAGTATTCCTTTCCAAAGCTACTTGATCCTCACAGGGAAACAATGTGCTAGTTGCTCCTGCTCCTAACACAGACGGTTTTCATTTCCGATATACATGTGTTTCTTCAACTAAGCTGCACAGGCCTATTTGGAACAAAATGAGCCTTTCTAAACCTTGGAAGCTATGAATTCATGGATGCATTACTTTCAAAAACTAACTCACTCCTCACAGGGAATCCATGCACTAGCTGTTGCCGCTTTGAACACAAATGGTTTTCTTTTGACATATACATGAGTTTGTCTTCCACCTGATGAAGTCTACTTATGACAAATTGAGGCTTTCTCCTCCTTGAAAATTCTGATTTGCCAGAAATGTACCCTTCAAAAATGATCTCAATTATCACTGGGGAACAATGTGCTGGATGCTGCACATCATAACATACAGGGTTCTCTTCTAGTGAAACATGTGTTCTTTGACCGCAGCTGAATAGGCCTATTTGGAACCGAAGGAGTGTTATTCCAACTAGAAAGCCTTGGTTTTTAACCAGTATTCCTTTCAAAAATTACCTCAATTCTCATAAGTAAACAATGTCCTAGATGCTCCTGATTCTGCCACAGAGGGTTTAATTTCGAGAGACACAAGTGATTAGTCAACTCAGCAGAGTAGGGCTCTTTGCAGCAAAATGAGCCATTCTCCACCTTTTAAACCTTGATTTGCAGGAAGTACACCATACAAAACTAATTTAATTACCACAGGGAAATAATGTGCTAGATGCTCCTGGTTCTAACACACATGCTTTTCTTTGAGAGATACATGTGTTTCTTCACCTTACCTGAATAGGCCCATTTGGAACCAAATGAGCATTTCTTCACCTTGAAAATTCACATAAGAAGAAAGTATTCCTTTCAAAAACTCACTCAATTCTCACAGGTAAACAATGTGCTAGTTGCTCCTGCTGATAACACACACAGTTTGCTTTGCAGTTAGACATGTGTTTCTTCAATAAATAAATAAGCTGATGAAGCTTATTTGGAGCAAAACGAGCCTTTCTCCACCTTGAAAAGTATGAATTGAAGGCCATATTCCTTTCATAAACTAACTCAATTATCACAGGGAACTAATATGCTAGATTCTGCAGCATCTAACACAGATGATTTTCCTCTGAGAGATACATGTGTTTCTTCTTCTAAGCTGAATAAGTCTATTTGCTACAAATTCAGCCTTCTCCACGTTGAAAATTCTGATTTGCCAGAATTATACCCTTCAAACACTAACCCATTTCTCACAAGGGAACAGTGTTCTACATGCTGCAGCTGCTAATATAGATGTCTCTCTTTGGAGACATACATGAGTTTCTTGACCATAGCTGAATCGGCCCATTTGGAACAAAATGAACCTTATTCCAATGTGAAAACTGTGATTTGCAGCAAGTATTCCTTTCTAAAACTAACACAGTTCCTACAGGTGAACAATGTGCTGGAAGCTCTTGATTCTGCCACAGATGCATGTCCTAGGAGAAATATATATGTTTCCTCACCCTAGTTGACTAGGCCTATTTGCAACAAAATGTGCCTTTCTCCACCTTGAAAACTGTGTTTGCAGGAAGTATGCCTTTAAAAAACTAACTGTATCCTCACAAAGAAACCAGGTGCTACATGCTGCAGCTTACAATACAGGTGGTTTTTTTTTTTTTTTGGAGATTTATGAGCTTCGTTCACTCAGCTGAATAGGCCTATCTGGAACCAATGATCCTTACTCCAACTTAAAATGTGATTTGCAAAAGGTTTGTCTCTCAAAACGAACTCAATTCTCACAGGGAAACAAGTGGTTGGTTGCTCTTGCTTCTACTACTGATCCTTTTCTCTTGAGAGATACATGTGTCTCGTCAACTCAGCATATGATGCGTATTTGCAATAAAAAGAACCTGTCTCCAAATTCAAAATCTGATTTGCAGGAAGTGCTCCATTCAAAAACTGCCTCAATTTCCACACGGAAACAATGGGCTAGATACTCCTTCTTCTACTACACACAGGTTGCTCTGGAGAGATAGTTGTGTATCATCAACTTAGTTGAATAGGCCAGTTTGTGACAAAATGAGCCATTCTCAACCTTGAAAACTAGGATTAGCAGGAAGTACTCCCTTCCAAAGCGAACTGAGATCTCACAAACGAACAACGTCTAACACAGACGGGTTTTTCCCGAGCCATACATGTGTTTCTTCACGTTTACCGAGTAGGCCTATTTGGAACAACAAAAACCTTTCTCCATCTTGAGAAGTTTGATTTGCAGAAATTATTTCTTTCAAAATCTAATTCAATTCCCATAGTTAAGCAATGTGCTACACGCTCCTGATTCTGTGACAGGAGGTATAATTTCGACAGTTACGTGTGTTTCCCCAAGTCAGAAGAGTAGGTCCATTTGCAACAAACTGAGCCTAAGTCCACCTTGAAAATTCCAATTGGAAGGACGTATTTCTTCAAAAACTAACTCTATTCTCCCAGGGAAACAATGTGATAGATGTTGCAGTTTCTCACATAGCTGGTTTTCTATCGAGAGGTACAGGTGGTTTTCAACTCTTCTGAATACGCCTACTTGGAGCAAACAGAGCCTATCTCCATACTGGAAATTAGGATTTGCAAGAAGTGTCCTATCCAAGATTTACTCAATTCTCACAGGGGAACAATGTGCTTGTGCTCCACCAGGGAACACAGAAAATTTTCAACCGACAGAAACATCTGTGTATCACCTTAAGTAAACAGGCCTATTTGGAACAAAATGAGCATCTCTTCACCATGAAAATTCAGATTTGAAGTATATATTCCAATCAATTCTCAACTGGAAACAATGTGCTAGGTGCTTCTGCTCCTAACACGGACGGATTTTTTGCAGATAGAAATGTGTTTCTTGAACTAAGCTGAATAGGCCTATTTGGAACAAAAGGAGCCACTGTCCACCTTGAAAACTATGTATTGAAGGAAAGATTCCTTTCAAAAACTATCTCAGTTACCACAGGGAAACAATGTGGTAGATGCCACAGCCTCTAACAAAGATGGTTTTCTTTGGAAACCTACATGTGTTTCGTCATCTAAGCTGAAGAAGTCTATTTGCTACAAATTTAGCCTTCTCCACCTTGAAAATTCTGATTTGCCAGAAATATACCCTTCAAAAACGGACTCATTTCTCACAAGGGAGCAATGTACTAGGTGATGCAGCTTTAACATAGATACTTCTCTTTGGAGAGATGCATTTGTTTCTTGACTATAGCTGAATAGGCCCATTTGGAACCAAAGGAGCCTTATTGCAACTTGAAAACTATGATTGGCAGTAAGTATTCCTTTTAAAAACTAACACAGTTCTCGTAGGTAAACAACGTGCTAGAAGCTCCTGATTCTGCCTCAGATGCTTTTCCTGTGAGAGATACATATGTTTCCTCAACCTAGCTGAATAGGCCTATTTGCAAGAAAATGTGCCTTTCTCCACCTTGAAACCTGTGATTTGCAGGAAGTATTCCTTTCATAAATTACCTGAATTCTCAAAAAGAAACCATGTGCTACATGCTGCAGCTTCTATCATAGCTGGTTTTCTTTCCAGAGATTTATAGTTTCCTCTCCTCAGTTGAATAGGCCTGTCTGGAACCAATGAGCCTTTCTCCAACTTAACAACTGTGATTAGCAGGTAGTATTTGTTTCAAGAACTAACTCAATTCTCACAGGGAAACAATGTGCTGGTTGCTCCTGCTTCTAACACACATGGTTTTCTTTCCAGAGGTACATGTGGTTCAAAACCTCAGCATAAGATGCCTATTTGAAGCAAAAAGATCCTCTCTTCAACTACAAAAATCTGATTCGGAGGAAGTGTTTCAATCAAACACTACCTCAATTTTCACATGGAAACAATGGGCTAGATGCTCTTTCTTCTATTACACACGGTTTTCTTTTGAGAGATAAATGTGTTTCACCAACAGAGCTGAGTAGGGCTGTTTGCAACAAAATGAGCCTTTCTCAATCTTGACAAGTATGGTTTCCAGGAAGCACTCCATTCCAAACCAAACTGAGATCTCACAAAGGAACAAAATGTGACATTCTGCAAAGTCTAACACAGACGTTTGTTTTCTGAGACCTACATGTGTTTCTTCAACTTGTCTGAATAAGGCCTATTTGGAAGAAAATGAGCATTTCTTCACCTTCTAAATTCAGATTGAAAGTAAGTATTCCTTTCCAAAGCTACTTGATCCTCACAGGGAAACAATGTGCTAGTTGCTCCTGCTCCTAACACAGACGGTTTTCATTTCAGATATACATGTGTTTCTTCAACTAAGCTGCATAGGCCTATTTGGAACAAAATGAGCCTTTCTAAACCTTGGAAGCTATGAATTCATGGATGCATTACTTTCAAAAACTAACTCACTTCTCACAGGGAATCCATGCACTAGCTGTTGCCGCTTTGAACACAAATGGTTTTCTTTTGACATATACATGAGTTTGTCTTCCACCTGATGAAGTCTACTTATGACAAATTGAGGCTTTCTCCTCCTTGAAAATTCTGATTTGCCAGAAATGTACCCTTCAAAAATGATCTCAATTATCACTGGGGAACAATGTGCTGGATGCTGCACATCATAACATACAGGGTTCTCTTCTAGTGAAACATGTGTTCTTTGACCGCAGCTGAATAGGCCTATTTGGAACCGAAGGAGTGTTATTCCAACTAGAAAGCCATGGTTTTTAACCAGTATTCCTTTCAAAAATTACCTCAATTCTCATAAGTAAACGATGTCCTAGATGCTCCTGATTCTGCCACAGAGGGTTTAATTTCGAGAGACACAAGTGATTAGTCAACTCAGCAGAGTAGGCCTCTTTGCAGCAAAATGAGCCATTCTCCACCTTTTAAACCTTGATTTGCAGGAAGTACACCATCCAAAACTAATTTAATTACCACAGGGAAATAATGTGCTAGATGCTCCTGGTTCTAACACACATGCTTTTCTTTGAGAGATACATGTGTTTCTTCACCTTACCTGAATAGGCCCATTTGGAACCAAATGAGCATTTCTTCACCTTGAAAATTCAGATAAGAAGAAAGTATTCCTTTCAAAAACCCACTCAATTCTCACAGGTAAACAATGTGCTAGTTGCTCCTGCTGATAACACACACAGTTTGCTTTGCAGTTAGACATGTGTTTCTTCAATAAATAAATAAGCTGATGAAGCTTATTTGGAGCAAAACGAGCCTTTCTCCACCTTGAAAAGTATGAATTGATGGCCATATTCCTTTCATAAACTAACTCAATTATCACAGGGAACTAATATGCTAGATTCTGCAGCATCTAACACAGATGATTTTCCTCTGAGAGATACATGTGTTTCTTCTAAGCTGAATAAGTCTATTTGCTACAAATTCAGCCTTCTCCACCTTGAAAATTCTGATTTGCCAGAATTTTACCCTTCAAAAACTAACCCATTTCTCACAAGGGGACAGTGTACTACATGCTGCAGCTGCTAATATAGATGTCTCTCTTTGGAGACATACATGAGTTTCTTGACCATAGCTGAATCGGCCCATTTGGAACAAAATGAACCTTATTCCACTGTGAAAACTGTGATTTGCAGCAAGTATTCCTTTCTAAAACTAACACAGTTCCTACAGGTGAACAATGTGCTGGAAGCTCTTGATTCTGCCACAGATGCATGTATTAGGAGAAATATATATGTTTCCTCACCCTAGTTGACTAGGCCTATTTGCAACAAAATGTGCCTTTCTCCACCTTGAAAACTGTGTTTGCAGGAAGTATGCCTTTAAAAAACTAACTGAATTCTCACAAAGAAACCAGGTGCTACATGCTGCAGCTAACAATACAGCTGATTTTTTTGTTTTTTAAGGAGATTTATGAGCTTCGTTCACTCAGCTGAATAGGCCTATCTGGAACCAATGATCCTTACTCCAACTTAAAAAGTGATTTGCAAAAGGTTTGTCTCTCAAAACTAACTCAATTCTCACAGGGAAACAAGTGGCTGGTTGCTCTTGCTTCTACTACTGATCCTTTTCTTTTGAGAGATACATGTGTCTCGTCAACTCAGCATATGATGCGTATTTGCAATAAAAAGAACCTGTCTCCAAATTCAAAATCTGATTTGCAGGAAGTGCTCCATTCAAAAACTGCCTCAATTTCCACACGGAAACAATGGGCTAGATACTCCTTCTTCTACTACACACAGGTTTCTCTGGAGAGATAGTTGTGTATCATCAACTTAGTTGAATAGGCCTGTTTGTGACAAAATGAGCCATTCTCAACCTTGAAAACTAGGATTAGCAGGAAGTACTCCCTTCCAAAGCGAACTGAGATCTCACAAACGAACAACGTCTAACACAGACGGGTTTTTCCCGAGCCATACATGTGTTTCTTCACGTTTACCGAGTCGGCCTATTTGGAACAACAAAAACCTTTCTCCATCTTGAGAAGTTTGATTTGCAGAAATTATTTCTTTCAAAATCTAATTCAATTCCCATAGTTAAGCAATGTGCTACACGCTCCTGATTCTGTGACAGGAGGTATAATTTCGACAGTTACGTGTGTTTCCCCAAGTCAGAAGAGTAGGTCCATTTGCAACAAACTGAGCCTAAGTCCACCTTGAAAATTCCAATTGGAAGGACGTATTTCTTCAAAAACTAACTCTATTCTCCCAGGGAAACAATGTGATAGATGTTGCAGTTTCTCACATAGCTGGTTTTCTATCGAGAGGTACATGTGGTTTTCAACTCTTCTGAATATGCCTACTTGGAACAAACAGAGCCTATCTCCATACTGGAAATTAGGATTTGCAAGAAGTGTCCTATCCAAGATTTACTCAATTCTCACAGGGGAACAATGTGCTTGTACTCCACCAGGGAACACAGAAAATTTTCAACCGACAGAAACATCTGTGTATCACCTTAAGTAAACAGGCCTATTTGGAACAAAATGAGCATCTCTTCACCATGAAAATTCAGATTTGAAGTATATATTCCTATCAATTCTCAACTGGAAACAATGTGCTAGGTGCTCCTGCTCCTAACACGGACGGATTTTTTGCAGATAGAAATGTGTTTCTTGAACTAAGCTGAATAGGCCTATTTGGAACAAAAGGAGCCACTGTCCACCTTGAAAACTATGTATTGAAGGAAAGATTCCTTTCAAAAACTAACTCAGTTACCAGAGGGAAACAATGTGGTAGATGCCACAGCCTCTAACAAAGATGGTTTTCTTTGGAAACCTACATGTGTTTCGTCATCTAAGCTGAAGAAGTCTATTTGCTACAAATTTAGCCTTCTCCACCTTGAAAATTCTGATTTGCCAGAAATATACCCTTCAAAAACTGACTCATTTCTCACAAGGGAGCAATGTACTAGGTGATGCAGCTTTAACATAGATGCTTCTCTTTGGAGAGATGCATTTGTTTCTTGACTATAGCTGAATAGGCCCATTTGGAACCAAAGGAGCCTTATTGCAACGTGAAAACTATGATTGGCAGTAAGTATTCCTTTTAAAAACTAACACAGTTCTCGTAGGTAAACAACGTGCTAGAAGCTCCTGATTCTGCCTCAGATGCTTTTCCTGTGAGAGATACATATGTTTCCTCAACCTAGCTGAATAGGCCTATTTGCAAGAAAATGTGCCTTTCTCCACCTTGAAACCTGTGATTTGCAGGAAGTATTCCTTTCATAAATTACCTGAATTCTCAAAAAGAAACCATGTGCTACATGCTGCAGCTTCTATCATAGCTGGTTTTCTTTCCAGAGATTTATACTTTCCTCTCCTCAGTTGAATAGGCCTGTCTGGAACCTATGAGCCTTTCTCCAACTTAACAACTGTGATTAGCAGGTAGTATTTGTTTCAAGAACTAACTCAATTCTCACAGGGAAACAATGTGCTGCTTACTCCTGCTTCTAACACACATGGTTTTCTTTCCAGAGGTACATGTGGTTCAAAACCTCAGCATAAGATGCCTATTTGAAGCAAAAAGATCCTCTCTTCAACTACAAAAATCTGATTCAGAGGAAGTGTTTCAATCAAACACTACCTCAATTTTCACATGGAAACAATGGGCTAGATGCTCTTTCTTCTATTACACACGGTTTTCTTTTGAGAGATAAATGTGTTTCACCAACAGAGCTGAGTAGGGCTGTTTGCAACAAAATGAGCCTTTCTCAATCTTGACAACTATGGTTTCCAGGAAGCACTCCATTCCAAACCAAACTGAGATCTCACAAAGGAACAACGTGTGACATTCTGCAAAGTCTAACACAGACGTTTGTTTTCTGAGACCTACATGTGTTTCTTCAACTTGTCTGAATAAGGCCTATTTGGAAGAAAATGAGCATTTCTTCACCTTCTAAATTTAGATTGGAAGTAAGTATTCCTTTCCAAAGCTACTTGATCCTCACAGGGAAACAATGTGCTAGTTGCTCCTGATCCTAACACAGACGGTTTTCCTTTCAGATATACATGTGTTTCTTCAACTAAGCTGCATAGGCCTATTTGGAACAAAATGAGCCTTTCTAAATCTTGGAAGGTATGAATTCATGGATGCATTACTTTCAAAAACTAACTCACTCCTCACAGGGAATCCATGCACTAGCTGTTGCCGCTTTGAACACAAATGGTTTTCTTTTGACATATACATGAGTTTGTCTTCCACCTGATGAAGTCTAGTTATGACAAATTGAGGCTTTCTCCTCCCTGAAAATTCTGATTTGCCAGAAATGTACCCTTCAAAAATGATCTCAATTATCACTGGGGAACAATGTGCTGGATGCTGCACATCATAACATACAGGGTTCTCTTCTAGTGAAACATGTGTTCTTTGACCGCAGCTGAATAGGCCTATTTGGAACCAAAGGAGTGTTATTCCAACTAGAAAGCCATGGTTTTTAACCAGTATTCCTTTAAAAAAGTACCTCAATTCTCATAAGTAAACAATGTCCTAGATGCTCCTGATTCTGCCACAGAGGGTTTAATTTCGAGAGACACAAGTGTTTAGTCAACTCAGCAGAGTAGGCCTCTTTGCAGCAATATGAGCCATTCTCCACCTTTAAACCTTGATTTGCAGGAAGTACACCATCCAAAACTAATTTAATTACCACAGGGAAATAATGTGCTAGATGCTCCTGGTTCTAACACACATGCTTTTCTTTGAGAGATACATGTGTTTCTTCACCTTACCTGAATAGGCCCATTTTGAACCAAATGAGCATTTCATCACCTTGAAAATTCAGATAAGAAGAAAGTATTCCTTTCAAAAACCCACTCAATTCTCACAGGTAAACAATGTGCTAGTTGCTCCTGCTGATAACACACACAGTTTGCTTTGCAGTTAGACATGTGTTTCTTCAATAAATAAATAAGCTGATGAAGCTTATTTGGAGCAAAACGAGCCTTTCTCCACCTTGAAAAGTATGAATTGAAGGCCATATTCCTTTCATAAGCTAACTCAATTATCACAGGGAACTAATATGCTAGATTCTGCAGCATCTAACACAGATGATTTTCCTCTGAGAGATAC
Organism: Castor canadensis; assembly: GCF_047511655.1. Classification (NCBI taxonomy): domain Eukaryota; kingdom Metazoa; phylum Chordata; class Mammalia; order Rodentia; family Castoridae; genus Castor; species Castor canadensis. Next base: position 33,017,209 of record NC_133401.1, on the reverse strand, counting down.
ATGTGTTTCTTCTTCTAAGCTGAATAAGTCTATTTGCTACAAATTCAGCCTTCTCCACATTGAAAATTCTGATTTGCCAGAATTATACCCTTCAAAAACTAACCCATTTCTCACAAGGGAACAGTGTACTACATGCTGCAGCTGCTAATATAGATGTCTCTCTTTGGAGACATACATGACTTTCTTGACCATAGCTGAATCGGCCCATTTGGAACAAAATGAACCTTATTCCAATGTGAAAACTGTGATTTGCAGCAAGTATTCCTTTCTAAAACTAACACAGTTCCTACAGGTAAACAATGTTCTGGAAGCTCTTGATTCTGCCACAGAGGCATGTCCTAGGAGAAATATATATGTTTCCTCACCCTAGTTGACTAGGCCTATTTGCAACAAAATGTGCCTTTCTCCACCTTGAAAACTGTGTTTGCAGGAAGTATGCCTTTAAAAAACTAACTGAATCCTCACAAAGAAACCAGGTGCTACATGCTGCAGCGAACAATACAGCTGGTTTTTTTTTTTTTTTTGGAGATTTATGAGCTTCGTTCACTCAGCTGAATAGGCCTATCTGGAACCAATGATCCTTACTCCAACTTAAAAAGTGATTTGCAAAAGGTTTGTCTCTCAAAACTAACTCAATTCTCACAGGGAAACAAGTGGCTGGTTGCTCTTGCTTCTACTACTGATCCTTTTCTTTTGAGAGATACATGTGTCTCGTCAACTCAGCATATGATGCGTATTTGCAATAAAAAGAACCTGTCTCCAAATTCAAAATCTGATTTGCGGGAAGTGCTCCATTCAAAAACTGCCTCAATTTCCACACGGAAACAATGGGCTAGATACTCCTTCTTCTACTACACACAGGTTTCTCTGGAGAGATAGTTGTGTATCATCAACTTAGTTGAATAGGCCTGTTTGTGACAAAATGAGCCATTCTCAACCTTGAAAACTAGGATTAGCAGGAAGTACTCCCTTCCAAAGCGAACTGAGATCTCACAAACGAACAACGTCTAACACAGACGGGTTTTTCCCGAGCCATACATGTGTTTCTTCACGTTTACCGAGTAGGCCTATTTGGAACAACAAAAACCTTTCTCCATCTTGAGAAGTTTGATTTGCAGAAATTATTTCTTTCAAAATCTAATTCAATTCCCATAGTTAAGCAATGTGCTACACGCTCCTGATTCTGTGACAGGAGGTATAATTTCGACAGTTACGTGTGTTTCCCCAAGTCAGAAGAGTAGGTCCATTTGCAACAAACTGAGCCTAAGTCCACCTTGAAAATTCCAATTGGAAGGACGTATTTCTTCAAAAACTAACTCTATTCTCCCAGGGAAACAATGTGATAGATGTTGCAGTTTCTCACATAGCTGGTTTTCTATCGAGAGATACATGTGGTTTTAAACTCTTCTGAATACGCCTACTTGGAGCAAACAGAGCCTATCTCCATACTGGAAATTAGGATTTGCAAGAAGTGTCCTATCCAAGATTTACTCAATTCTCACAGGGGAACAATGTGCTTGTGCTCCACCAGGGAACACAGAAAATTTTCAACCGACAGAAACATCTGTGTATCACCTTAAGAAAACAGGCCTATTTGGAACAAAATGAGCATCTCTTCACCATGAAAATTCAGATTTGAAGTATGTATTCCTATCAATTCTCAACTGGAAACAATGTGCTAGGTGCTCCTGCTCCTAACACGGACGGATTTTTTGCAGATAGAAATGTGTTTCTTGAACTAAGCTGAATAGGCCTATTTGGAACAAAAGGAGCCACTGTCCACCTTGAAAACTATGTATTGAAGGAAAGATTCCTTTCAAAAACTAACTCAGTTACCAGAGGGAAACAATGTGGTAGATGCCACAGCCTCTAACAAAGATGGTTTTCTTTGGAAACCTACATGTGTTTCGTCATCTAAGCTGAAGAAGTCTATTTGCTACAAATTTAGCCTTCTCCACCTTGAAAATTCTGATTTGCCAGAAATATACCCTTCAAAAACTGACTCATTTCTCACAAGGGAGCAATGTACTAGGTGATGCAGCTTTAACATAGATGCTTCTCTTTGGAGAGATGCATTTGTTTCTTGACTATAGCTGAATAGGCCCATTTGGAACTAAAGGAGCCTTATTGCAACTTGAAAACTATGATTGGCAGTAAGTATTCCTTTTAAAAACTAACACAGTTCTCGTAGGTAAACAACGTGCTAGAAGCTCCTGATTCTGCCTCAGATGCTTTTCCTGTGAGAGATACATATGTTTCCTCAACCTAGCTGAATAGGCCTATTTGCAAGAAAATGTGCCTTTCTCCACCTTGAAACCTGTGATTTGCAGGAAGTATTCCTTTCATAAATTACCTGAATTCTCATAAAGAGACCATGTGCTACATGCTGCAGCTTCTATCATAGCTGGTTTTCTTTCCAGAGATTTATACTTTCCTCTCCTCAGTTGAATAGGCCTGTCTGGAACCAATGAGCCTTTCTCCAACTTAACAACTGTGATTAGCAGGTAGTATTTGTTTCAAGAACTAACTCAATTCTCACAGGGAAACAATGTGCTGGTTGCTCCTGCTTCTAACACACATGGTTTTCTTTCCAGAGGTACATGTGGTTCAAAACCTCAGCATAAGATGCCTATTTGAAGCAAAAAGATCCTCTCTTCAACTACAAAAATCTGATTCGGAGGAAGTGTTTCAATGAAACACTACCTCAATTTTCACATGGAAACAATGGGCTAGATGCTCTTTCTTCTATTACACACGGTTTTCTTTTGAGAGATAAATGTGTTTCACCAACAGAGCTGAGTAGGGCTGTTTGCAACAAAATGAGCCTTTCTCAATCTTGACAACTATGGTTTCCAGGAAGCACTCCATTCCAAACCGAACTGAGATCTCACAAAGGAACACCGTGTGACATTCTGCAAAGTCTAACACAGACGTTTGTTTTCTGAGACCTACATGTGTTTCTTCAACTTGTCTGAATAAGGCCTATTTGGAAGAAAATGAGCATTTCTTCACCTTCTAAATTTAGATTGGAAGTAAGTATTCCTTTCCAAAGCTACTTGATCCTCACAGGGAAACAATGTGCTAGTTGCTCCTGATCCTAACACAGACGGTTTTCCTTTCAGATATACATGTGTTTCTTCAACTAAGCTGCATAGGCCTATTTGGAACAAAATGAGCCTTTCTAAATCTTGGAAGGTATGAATTCATGGATGCATTACTTTAAAAAACTAACTCACTCCTCACAGGGAATCCATGCACTAGCTGTTGCCGCTTTGAACACAAATGGTTTTCTTTTGACATATACATGAGTTTGTCTTCCACCTGATGAAGTCTAGTTATGACAAATTGAGGCTTTCTCCTCCCTGAAAATTCTGATTTGCCAGAAATGTACCCTTCAAAAATGATCTCAATTATCACTGGGGAACAATGTGCTGGATGCTGCACATCATAACATACAGGGTTCTCTTCTAGTGAAACATGTGTTCTTTGACCGCAGCTGAATAGGCCTATTTGGAACCAAAGGAGTGTTATTCCAACTAGAAAGCCATGGTTTTTAACCAGTATTCCTTTCAAAAAGTACCTCAATTCTCATAAGTAAACAATGTCCTAGATGCTCCTGATTCTGCCACAGAGGGTTTAATTTCGAGAGACACAAGTGTTTAGTCAACTCAGCAGAGTAGGCCTCTTTGCAGCAATATGAGCCATTCTCCACCTTTAAACCTTGATTTGCAGGAAGTACACCATCCAAAACTAATTTAATTACCACAGGGAAATAATGTGCTAGATGCTCCTGGTTCAAACACACATGCTTTTCTTTGAGAGATACATGTGTTTCTTCACCTTACCTGAATAGGCCCATTTTGAACCAAATGAGCATTTCATCACCTTGAAAATTCAGATAAGAAGAAAGTATTCCTTTCAAAAACCCACTCAATTCTCACAGGTAAACAATGTGCTAGTTGCTCCTGCTGATAACACACACAGTTTGCTTTGCAGTTAGACATGTGTTTCTTCAATAAATAAATAAGCTGATGAAGCTTATTTGGAGCAAAACGAGCCTTTCTCCACCTTGAAAAGTATGAATTGAAGGCCATATTCCTTTCATAAGCTAACTCAATTATCACAGGGAACTAATATGCTAGATTCTGCAGCATCTAACACAGATGATTTTCCTCTGAGAGATACATGTGTTTCTTCTTCTAAGCTGAATAAGTCTATTTGCTACAAATTCAGCCTTCTCCACATTGAAAATTCTGATTTGCCAGAATTATACCCTTCAAAAACTAACCCATTTCTCACAAGGGAACAGTGTACTACATGCTGCAGCTGCTAATATAGATGTCTCTCTTTGGAGACATACATGACTTTCTTGACCATAGCTGAATCGGCCCATTTGGAACAAAATGAACCTTATTCCAATGTGAAAACTGTGATTTGCAGCAAGTATTCCTTTCTAAAACTAACACAGTTCCTACAGGTAAACAATGTTCTGGAAGCTCTTGATTCTGCCACAGAGGCATGTCCTAGGAGAAATATATATGTTTCCTCACCCTAGTTGACTAGGCCTATTTGCAACAAAATGTGCCTTTCTCCACCTTGAAAACTGTGTTTGCAGGAAGTATGCCTTTAAAAAACTAACTGAATCCTCACAAAGAAACCAGGTGCTACATGCTGCAGCGAACAATACAGCTGGTTTTTTTTTTTTTTTGGAGATTTATGAGCTTCGTTCACTCAGCTGAATAGGCCTATCTGGAACCAATGATCCTTACTCCAACTTAAAAAGTGATTTGCAAAAGGTTTGTCTCTCAAAACTAACTCAATTCTCACAGGGAAACAAGTGGCTGGTTGCTCTTGCTTCTACTACTGATCCTTTTCTTTTGAGAGATACATGTGTCTCGTCAACTCAGCATATGATGCGTATTTGCAATAAAAAGAACCTGTCTCCAAATTCAAAATCTGATTTGCAGGAAGTGCTCCATTCAAAAACTGCCTCAATTTCCACACGGAAACAATGGGCTAGATACTCCTTCTTCTACTACACACAGGTTTCTCTGGAGAGATAGTTGTGTATCATCAACTTAGTTGAATAGGCCTGTTTGTGACAAAATGAGCCATTCTCAACCTTGAAAACTAGGATTAGCAGGAAGTACTCCCTTCCAAAGAGAACTGAGATCTCACAAACGAACAACGTCTAACACAGACGGGTTTTTCCCGAGCCATACATGTGTTTCTTCACGTTTACCGAGTAGGCCTATTTGGAACAACAAAAACCTTTCTCCATCTTGAGAAGTTTGATTTGCAGAAATTATTTCTTTCAAAATCTAATTCAATTCCCATAGTTAAGCAATGTGCTACACGCTCCTGATTCTGTGACAGGAGGTATAATTTCGACAGTTACGTGTGTTTCCCCAAGTCAGAAGAGTAGGTCCATTTGCAACAAACTGAGCCTAAGTCCACCTTGAAAATTCCAATTGGAAGGACGTATTTCTTCAAAAACTAACTCTATTCTCCCAGGGAAACAATGTGATAGATGTTGCAGTTTCTCACATAGCTGGTTTTCTATCGAGAGGTACATGTGGTTTTCAACTCTTCTGAATACGCCTACTTGGAGCAAACAGAGCCTATCTCCATACTGGAAATTAGGATTTGCAAGAAGTGTCCTATCCAAGATTTACTCAATTCTCACAGGGGAACAATGTGCTTGTGCTCCACCAGGGAACACAGAAAATTTTCAACCGACAGAAACATCTGTGTATCACCTTAAGAAAACAGGCCTATTTGGAACAAAATGAGCATCTCTTCACCGTGAAAATTCAGATTTGAAGTATGTATTCCTATCAATTCTCAACTGGAAACAATGTGCTAGGTGCTCCTGCTCCTAACACGGACGGATTTTTTGCAGATAGAAATGTGTTTCTTGAATTAAGCTGAATAGGCCTATTTGGAACAAAAGGAGCCACTGTCCACCTTGAAAACTATGAATTGAAGGAAAGATTCCTTTCAAAAACTAACTCAGTTACCAGAGGGAAACAATGTGGTAGATGCCACAGCCTCTAACAAAGATGGTTTTCTTTGGAAACCTACATGTGTTTCGTCATCTAAGCTGAAGAAGTCTATTTGCTACAAATTTAGCCTTCTCCACCTTGAAAATTCTGATTTGCCAGAAATATACCCTTCAAAAACTGACTCATTTCTCACAAGGGAGCAATGTACTAGGTGATGCAGCTTTAACATAGATGCTTCTCTTTGGAGAGATGCATTTGTTTCTTGACTATAGCTGAATAGGCCCATTTGGAACAAAAGGAGCCTTATTGCAACTAGAAAACTATGATTTGCAGTAAGTATTCCTTTTAAAAACTAACACAGTTCTCGTAGGTAAACAACGTGCTAGAAGCTCCTGATTCTGCCTCAGATGCTTTTCCTGTGAGAGATACATATGTTTCCTCAACCTAGCTGAATAGGCCTATTTACAAGAAAATGTGCCTTTGTCCACCTTGAAACCTGTGATTTGCAGGAAGTATTCCTTTCATAAATTACCTGAATTCTCAAAAAGAAACCATGTGCTACATGCTGCAGCTTCTATCATAGCTGGTTTTCTTTCCAGAGATTTATAGTTTCCTCTCCTCAGTTGAATAGGCCTGTCTGGAACCAATGAGCCTTTCTCCAACTTAACAACTGTGATTAGCAGGTAGTATTTGTTTCAAGAACTAACTCAATTCTCACAGGGAAACAATGTGCTGGTTGCTCCTGCTTCTAACACACATGGTTTTCTTTCCAGAGGTACATGTGGTTCAAAACCTCAGCATAAGATGCCTATTTGAAGCAAAAAGATCCTCTCTTCAACTACAAAAATCTGATTCGGAGGAAGTGTTTCAATCAAAAACTACCTCAATTTTCACATGGAAACAATGGGCTAGATGCTCTTTCTTCTATTACACACGGTTTTCTTTTGAGAGATAAATGTGTTTCACCAACAGAGCTGAGTAGGGCTGTTTGCAACAAAATGAGCCTTTCTCAATCTTGACAACTATGGTTTCCAGGAAGCACTCCATTCCAAACCGAACTGAGATCTCACAAAGGAACACCGTGTGACATTCTGCAAAGTCTAACACAGACGTTTGTTTTCTGAGACCTACATGTGTTTCTTCAACTTGTCTGAATAAGGCCTATTTGGAAGAAAATGAGCATTTCTTCACCTTCTAAATTTAGATTGGAAGTAAGTATTCCTTTCCAAAGCTACTTGATCCTCACAGGGAAACAATGTGCTAGTTGCTCCTGATCCTAACACAGACGGTTTTCCTTTCAGATATACATGTGTTTCTTCAACTAAGCTGCATAGGCCTATTTGGAACAAAATGAGCCTTTCTAAATCTTGGAAGGTATGAATTCATGGATGCATTACTTTCAAAAACTAACTCACTCCTCACAGGGAATCCATGCACTAGCTGTTGCCGCTTTGAACACAAATGGTTTTCTTTTGACATATACATGAGTTTGTCTTCCACCTGATGAAGTCTAGTTATGACAAATTGAGGCTTTCTCCTCCCTGAAAATTCTGATTTGCCAGAAATGTACCCTTCAAAAATGATCTCAATTATCACTGGGGAACAATGTGCTGGATGCTGCACATCATAACATACAGGGTTCTCTTCTAGTGAAACATGTGTTCTTTGACCGCAGCTGAATAGGCCTATTTGGAACCAAAGGAGTGTTATTCCAACTAGAAAGCCATGGTTTTTAACCAGTATTCCTTTAAAAAAGTACCTCAATTCTCATAAGTAAACAATGTCCTAGATGCTCCTGATTCTGCCACAGAGGGTTTAATTTCGAGAGACACAAGTGTTTAGTCAACTCAGCAGAGTAGGCCTCTTTGCAGCAATATGAGCCATTCTCCACCTTTAAACCTTGATTTGCAGGAAGTACACCATCCAAAACTAATTTAATTACCACAGGGAAATAATGTGCTAGATGCTCCTGGTTCTAACACACATGCTTTTCTTTGAGAGATACATGTGTTTCTTCACCTTACCTGAATAGGCCCATTTTGAACCAAATGAGCATTTCATCACCTTGAAAATTCAGATAAGAAGAAAGTATTCCTTTCAAAAACCCACTCAATTCTCACAGGTAAACAATGTGCTAGTTGCTCCTGCTGATAACACACACAGTTTGCTTTGCAGTTAGACATGTGTTTCTTCAATAAATAAATAAGCTGATGAAGCTTATTTGGAGCAAAACGAGCCTTTCTCCACCTTGAAAAGTATGAATTGAAGGCCATATTCCTTTCATAAGCTAACTCAATTATCACAGGGAACTAATATGCTAGATTCTGCAGCATCTAACACAGATGATTTTCCTCTGAGAGATACATGTGTTTCTTCTTCTAAGCTGAATAAGTCTATTTGCTACAAATTCAGCCTTCTCCACATTGAAAATTCTGATTTGCCAGAATTATACCCTTCAAAAACTAACCCATTTCTCACAAGGGAACAGTGTACTACATGCTGCAGCTGCTAATATAGATGTCTCTCTTTGGAGACATACATGACTTTCTTGACCATAGCTGAATCGGCCCATTTGGAACAAAATGAACCTTATTCCAATGTGAAAACTGTGATTTGCAGCAAGTATTCCTTTCTAAAACTAACACAGTTCCTACAGGTAAACAATGTTCTGGAAGCTCTTGATTCTGCCACAGAGGCATGTCCTAGGAGAAATATATATGTTTCCTCACCCTAGTTGACTAGGCCTATTTGCAACAAAATGTGCCTTTCTCCACCTTGAAAACTGTGTTTGCAGGAAGTATGCCTTTAAAAAACTAACTGAATCCTCACAAAGAAACCAGGTGCTACATGCTGCAGCGAACAATACAGCTGGTTTTTTTTTTTTTTTTTGGAGATTTATGAGCTTCGTTCACTCAGCTGAATAGGCCTATCTGGAACCAATGATCCTTACTCCAACTTAAAAAGTGATTTGCAAAAGGTTTGTCTCTCAAAACTAACTCAATTCTCACAGGGAAACAAGTGGCTGGTTGCTCTTGCTTCTACTACTGATCCTTTTCTTTTGAGAGATACATGTGTCTCGTCAACTCAGCATATGATGCGTATTTGCAATAAAAAGAACCTGTCTCCAAATTCAAAATCTGATTTGCAGGAAGTGCTCCATTCAAAAACTGCCTCAATTTCCACACGGAAACAATGGGCTAGATACTCCTTCTTCTACTACACACAGGTTTCTCTGGAGAGATAGTTGTGTATCATCAACTTAGTTGAATAGGCCTGTTTGTGACAAAATGAGCCATTCTCAACCTTGAAAACTAGGATTAGCAGGAAGTACTCCCTTCCAAAGCGAACTGAGATCTCACAAACGAACAACGTCTAACACAGACGGGTTTTTCCCGAGCCATACATGTGTTTCTTCACGTTTACCGAGTAGGCCTATTTGGAACAACAAAAACCTTTCTCCATCTTGAGAAGTTTGATTTGCAGAAATTATTTCTTTCAAAATCTAATTCAATTCCCATAGTTAAGCAATGTGCTACACGCTCCTGATTCTGTGACAGGAGGTATAATTTCGACAGTTACGTGTGTTTCCCCAAGTCAGAAGAGTAGGTCCATTTGCAACAAACTGAGCCTAAGTCCACCTTGAAAATTCCAATTGGAAGGACGTATTTCTTCAAAAACTAACTCTATTCTCCCAGGGAAACAATGTGATAGATGTTGCAGTTTCTCACATAGCTGGTTTTCTATCGAGAGATACATGTGGTTTTCAACTCTTCTGAATACGCCTACTTGGAGCAAACAGAGCCTATCTCCATACTGGAAATTAGGATTTGCAAGAAGTGTCCTATCCAAGATTTACTCAATTCTCACAGGGGAACAATGTGCTTGTGCTCCACCAGGGAACACAGAAAATTTTCAACCGACAGAAACATCTGTGTATCACCTTAAGAAAACAGGCCTATTTGGAACAAAATGAGCATCTCTTCACCATGAAAATTCAGATTTGAAGTATGTATTCCTATCAATTCTCAACTGGAAACAATGTGCTAGGTGCTCCTGCTCCTAACACGGACGGATTTTTTGCAGATAGAAATGTGTTTCTTGAACTAAGCTGAATAGGCCTATTTGGAACAAAAGGAGCCACTGTCCACCTTGAAAACTATGTATTGAAGGAAAGATTCCTTTCAAAAACTAACTCAGTTACCAGAGGGAAACAATGTGGTAGATGCCACAGCCTCTAACAAAGATGGTTTTCTTTGGAAACCTACATGTGTTTCGTCATCTAAGCTGAAGAAGTCTATTTGCTACAAATTTAGCCTTCTCCACCTTGAAAATTCTGATTTGCCAGAAATATACCCTTCAAAAACTGACTCATTTCTCACAAGGGAGCAATGTACTAGGTGATGCAGCTTTAACATAGATGCTTCTCTTTGGAGAGATGCATTTGTTTCTTGACTATAGCTGAATAGGCCCATTTGGAACCAAAGGAGCCTTATTGCAACGTGAAAACTATGATTGGCAGTAAGTATTCCTTTTAAAAACTAACACAGTTCTCGTAGGTAAACAACGTGCTAGAAGCTCCTGATTCTGCCTCAGATGCTTTTCCTGTGAGAGATACATATGTTTCCTCAACCTAGCTGAATAGGCCTATTTGCAAGAAAATGTGCCTTTCTCCACCTTGAAACATGTGATTTGCAGGAAGTATTCCTTTCATAAATTACCTGAATTCTCAAAAAGAAACCATGTGCTACATGCTGCAGCTTCTATCATAGCTGGTTTTCTTTCCAGAGATTTATACTTTCCTCTCCTCAGTTGAATAGGCCTGTCTGGAACCAATGAGCCTTTCTCCAACTTAACAACTGTGATTAGCAGGTAGTATTTGTTTCAAGAACTAACTCAATTCTCACAGGGAAACAATGTGCTGGTTGCTCCTGCTTCTGACACACATGGTTTTCTTTCCAGAGGTACATGTGGTTCAAAACCTCAGCATAAGATGCCTATTTGAAGCAAAAAGATCCTCTCTTCAACTACAAAAATCTGATTCGGAGTAAGTGTTTCAATCAAACACTACCTCAATTTTCACATAGAAACAATGGGCTAGATGCTCTTTCTTCTATTACACACGGTTTTCTTTTGAGAGATAAATGTGTTTCACCAACAGAGCTGAGTAGGCCCGATTGCAACAAAATGAGCCTTTCTCAATCTTGACAACTATGATTTCCAGGAAGCACTCCATTCCAAACCAAACTGAGATCTCACAAAGGAACACCGTGTGACGTTCTGCAAAGTCTAACACAGACGTTTGTTTTCTGAGACCTACATGTGTTTCTTCAACTTGTCTGAATAAGGCCTATTTGGAAGAAAATGAGCATTTCTTCACCTTCTAAATTTAGATTGGAAGTAAGTATTCCTTTCCAAAGCTACTTGATCCTCACAGGGAAACAATGTGCTAGTTGCTCCTGCTCCTAACACAGACGGTTTTCATTTCAGATATACATGTGTTTCTTCAACTAAGCTGCATAGGCCTATTTGGAACAAAATGAGCCTTTCTAAATCTTGGAAGGTATGAATTCATGGATGCATTACTTTCAAAAACTAACTCACTCCTCACAGGGAATCCATGCACTAGCTGTTGCCGCTTTGAACACAAATGGTTTTCTTTTGACATATACATGAGTTTGTCTTCCACCTGATGAAGTCTAGTTATGACAAATTGAGGCTTTCTCCTCCCTGAAAATTCTGATTTGCCAGAAATGTACCCTTCAAAAATGATCTCAATTATCACTGGGGAACAATGTGCTGGATGCTGCACATCATAACATACAGGGTTCTCTTCTAGTGAAACATGTGTTCTTTGACCGCAGCTGAATAGGCCTATTTGGAACCAAAGGAGTGTTATTCCAACTAGAAAGCCATGGTTTTTAACCAGTATTCCTTTCAAAAAGTACCTCAATTCTCATAAGTAAACAATGTCCTAGATGCTCCTGATTCTGCCACAGAGGGTTTAATTTCGAGAGACACAAGTGTTTAGTCAACTCAGCAGAGTAGGCCTCTTTGCAGCAATATGAGCCATTCTCCACCTTTAAACCTTGATTTGCAGGAAGTACACCATCCAAAACTAATTTAATTACCACAGGGAAATAATGTGCTAGATGCTCCTGGTTGTAACACACATGCTTTTCTTTGAGAGATACATGTGTTTCTTCACCTTACCTGAATAGGCCCATTTTGAACCAAATGAGCATTTCATCACCTTGAAAATTCAGATAAGAAGAAAGTATTCCTTTCAAAAACCCACTCAATTCTCACAGGTAAACAATGTGCTAGTTGCTCCTGCTGATAACACACACAGTTTGCTTTGCAGTTAGACATGTGTTTCTTCAATAAATAAATAAGCTGATGAAGCTTATTTGGAGCAAAACGAGCCTTTCTCCACCTTGAAAAGTATGAATTGAAGGCCATATTCCTTTCATAAGCTAACTCAATTATCACAGGGAACTAATATGCTAGATTCTGCAGCATCTAACACAGATGATTTTCCTCTGAGAGATACATGTGTTTCTTCTTCTAAGCTGAATAAGTCTATTTGCTACAAATTCAGCCTTCTCCACATTGAAAATTCTGATTGGCCAGACTTATACCCTTCAAAAACTAACCCATTTCTCACAAGGGAACAGTGTACTACATGCTGCAGCTGCTAATATAGATGTCTCTCTTTGGAGACATACATGACTTTCTTGACCATAGCTGAATCGGCCCATTTGGAACAAAATGAACCTTATTCCAATGTGAAAACTGTGATTTGCAGCAAGTATTCCTTTCTAAAACTAACACAGTTCCTACAGGTAAACAATGTTCTGGAAGCTCTTGATTCTGCCACAGAGGCATGTCCTAGGAGAAATATATATGTTTCCTCACCCTAGTTGACTAGGCCTATTTGCAACAAAATGTGCCTTTCTCCACCTTGAAAACTGTGTTTGCAGGAAGTATGCCTTTAAAAAACTAACTGAATCCTCACAAAGAAACCAGGTGCTACATGCTGCAGCGAACAATACAGCTGGTTTTTTTTTTTTTTTTTGGAGATTTATGAGCTTCGTTCACTCAGCTGAATAGGCCTATCTGGAACCAATGATCCTTACTCCAACTTAAAAAGTGATTTGCAAAAGGTTTGTCTCTCAAAACTAACTCAATTCTCACAGGGAAACAAGTGGCTGGTTGCTCTTGCTTCTACTACTGATCCTTTTCTTTTGAGAGATACATGTGTCTCGTCAACTCAGCATATGATGCGTATTTGCAATAAAAAGAACCTGTCTCCAAATTCAAAATCTGATTTGCAGGAAGTGCTCCATTCAAAAACTGCCTCAATTTCCACACGGAAACAATGGGCTAGATACTCCTTCTTCTACTACACACAGGTTTCTCTGGAGAGATAGTTGTGTATCATCAACTTAGTTGAATAGGCCTGTTTGTGACAAAATGAGCCATTCTCAACCTTGAAAACTAGGATTAGCAGGAAGTACTCCCTTCCAAAGCGAACTGAGATCTCACAAACGAACAACGTCTAACACAGACGGGTTTTTCCCGAGCCATACATGTGTTTCTTCACGTTTACCGAGTAGGCCTATTTGGAACAACAAAAACCTTTCTCCATCTTGAGAAGTTTGATTTGCAGAAATTATTTCTTTCAAAATCTAATTCAATTCCCATAGTTAAGCAATGTGCTACACGCTCCTGATTCTGTGACAGGAGGTATAATTTCGACAGTTACGTGTGTTTCCCCAAGTCAGAAGAGTAGGTCCATTTGCAACAAACTGAGCCTAAGTCCACCTTGAAAATTCCAATTGGAAGGACGTATTTCTTCAAAAACTAACTCTATTCTCCCAGGGAAACAATGTGATAGATGTTGCAGTTTCTCACATAGCTGGTTTTCTATCGAGAGATACATGTGGTTTTCAACTCTTCTGAATACGCCTACTTGGAGCAAACAGAGCCTATCTCCATACTGGAAATTAGGATTTGCAAGAAGTGTCCTATCCAAGATTTACTCAATTCTCACAGGGGAACAATGTGCTTGTGCTCCACCAGGGAACACAGAAAATTTTCAACCGACAGAAACATCTGTGTATCACCTTAAGAAAACAGGCCTATTTGGAACAAAATGAGCATCTCTTCACCATGAAAATTCAGATTTGAAGTATGTATTCCTATCAATTCTCAACTGGAAACAATGTGCTAGGTGCTCCTGCTCCTAACACGGACGGATTTTTTGCAGATAGAAATGTGTTTCTTGAACTAAGCTGAATAGGCCTATTTGGAACAAAAGGAGCCACTGTCCACCTTGAAAACTATGTATTGAAGGAAAGATTCCTTTCAAAAACTAACTCAGTTACCAGAGGGAAACAATGTGGTAGATGCCACAGCCTCTAACAAAGATGGTTTTCTTTGGAAACCTACATGTGTTTCGTCATCTAAGCTGAAGAAGTCTATTTGCTACAAATTTAGCCTTCTCCACCTTGAAAATTCTGATTTGCCAGAAATATACCCTTCAAAAACTGACTCATTTCTCACAAGGGAGCAATGTACTAGGTGATGCAGCTTTAACATAGATGCTTCTCTTTGGAGAGATGCATTTGTTTCTTGACTATAGCTGAATAGGCCCATTTGGAACCAAAGGAGCCTTATTGCAACGTGAAAACTATGATTGGCAGTAAGTATTCCTTTTAAAAACTAACACAGTTCTCGTAGGTAAACAACGTGCTAGAAGCTCCTGATTCTGCCTCAGATGCTTTTCCTGTGAGAGATACATATGTTTCCTCAACCTAGCTGAATAGGCCTATTTGCAAGAAAATGTGCCTTTCTCCACCTTGAAACCTGTGATTTGCAGGAAGTATTCCTTTCATAAATTACCTGAATTCTCAAAAAGAAACCATGTGCTACATGCTGCAGCTTCTATCATAGCTGGTTTTCTTTCCAGAGATTTATACTTTCCTCTCCTCAGTTGAATAGGCCTGTCTGGAACCAATGAGCCTTTCTCCAACTTAACAACTGTGATTAGCAGGTAGTATTTGTTTCAAGAACTAACTCAATTCTCACAGGGAAACAATGTGCTGGTTGCTCCTGCTTCTGACACACATGGTTTTCTTTCCAGAGGTACATGTGGTTCAAAACCTCAGCATAAGATGCCTATTTGAAGCAAAAAGATCCTCTCTTCAACTACAAAAATCTGATTCGGAGTAAGTGTTTCAATCAAACACTACCTCAATTTTCACATAGAAACAATGGGCTAGATGCTCTTTCTTCTATTACACACGGTTTTCTTTTGAGAGATAAATGTGTTTCACCAACAGAGCTGAGTAGGCCCGATTGCAACAAAATGAGCCTTTCTCAATCTTGACAACTATGATTTCCAGGAAGCACTCCATTCCAAACCAAACTGAGATCTCACAAAGGAACACCGTGTGACGTTCTGCAAAGTCTAACACAGACGTTTGTTTTCTGAGACCTACATGTGTTTCTTCAACTTGTCTGAATAAGGCCTATTTGGAAGAAAATGAGCATTTCTTCACCTTCTAAATTTAGATTGGAAGTAAGTATTCCTTTCCAAAGCTACTTGATCCTCACAGGGAAACAATGTGCTAGTTGCTCCTGCTCCTAACACAGACGGTTTTCATTTCAGATATACATGTGTTTCTTCAACTAAGCTGCATAGGCCTATTTGGAACAAAATGAGCCTTTCTAAATCTTGGAAGGTATGAATTCATGGATGCATTACTTTCAAAAACTAACTCACTCCTCACAGGGAATCCATGCACTAGCTGTTGCCGCTTTGAACACAAATGGTTTTCTTTTGACATATACATGAGTTTGTCTTCCACCTGATGAAGTCTAGTTATGACAAATTGAGGCTTTCTCCTCCCTGAAAATTCTGATTTGCCAGAAATGTACCCTTCAAAAATGATCTCAATTATCACTGGGGAACAATGTGCTGGATGCTGCACATCATAACATACAGGGTTCTCTTCTAGTGAAACATGTGTTCTTTGACCGCAGCTGAATAGGCCTATTTGGAACCAAAGGAGTGTTATTCCAACTAGAAAGCCATGGTTTTTAACCAGTATTCCTTTCAAAAAGTACCTCAATTCTCATAAGTAAACAATGTCCTAGATGCTCCTGATTCTGCCACAGAGGGTTTAATTTCGAGAGACACAAGTGTTTAGTCAACTCAGCAGAGTAGGCCTCTTTGCAGCAATATGAGCCATTCTCCACCTTTAAACCTTGATTTGCAGGAAGTACACCATCCAAAACTAATTTAATTACCACAGGGAAATAATGTGCTAGATGCTCCTGGTTGTAACACACATGCTTTTCTTTGAGAGATACATGTGTTTCTTCACCTTACCTGAATAGGCCCATTTTGAACCAAATGAGCATTTCATCACCTTGAAAATTCAGATAAGAAGAAAGTATTCCTTTCAAAAACCCACTCAATTCTCACAGGTAAACAATGTGCTAGTTGCTCCTGCTGATAACACACACAGTTTGCTTTGCAGTTAGACATGTGTTTCTTCAATAAATAAATAAGCTGATGAAGCTTATTTGGAGCAAAACGAGCCTTTCTCCACCTTGAAAAGTATGAATTGAAGGCCATATTCCTTTCATAAGCTAACTCAATTATCACAGGGAACTAATATGCTAGATTCTGCAGCATCTAACACAGATGATTTTCCTCTGAGAGATACATGTGTTTCTTCTTCTAAGCTGAATAAGTCTATTTGCTACAAATTCAGCCTTCTCCACATTGAAAATTCTGATTGGCCAGACTTATACCCTTCAAAAACTAACCCATTTCTCACAAGGGAACAGTGTACTACATGCTGCAGCTGCTAATATAGATGTCTCTCTTTGGAGACATACATGACTTTCTTGACCATAGCTGAATCGGCCCATTTGGAACAAAATGAACCTTATTCCAATGTGAAAACTGTGATTTGCAGCAAGTATTCCTTTCTAAAACTAACACAGTTCCTACAGGTAAACAATGTGCTGGAAGCTCTTGATTCTGCCACAGAGGCATGTCCTAGGAGAAATATATATGTTTCCTCACCCTAGTTGACTAGGCCTATTTGCAACAAAATGTGCCTTTCTCCACCTTGAAAACTGTGTTTGCAGGAAGTATGCCTTTAAAAAACTAACTGAATCCTCACAAAGAAACCAGGTGCTACATGCTGCAGCGAACAATACAGCTGGTTTTTTTTTTTTTTTTGGAGATTTATGAGCTTCGTTCACTCAGCTGAATAGGCCTATCTGGAACCAATGATCCTTACTCCAACTTAAAAAGTGATTTGCAAAAGGTTTGTCTCTCAAAACTAACTCAATTCTCACAGGGAAACAAGTGGCTGGTTGCTCTTGCTTCTACTACTGATCCTTTTCTTTTGAGAGATACATGTGTCTCGTCAACTCAGCATATGATGCGTATTTGCAATAAAAAGAACCTGTCTCCAAATTCAAAATCTGATTTGCAGGAAGTGCTCCATTCAAAAACTGCCTCAATTTCCACACGGAAACAATGGGCTAGATACTCCTTCTTCTACTACACACAGGTTTCTCTGGAGAGATAGTTGTGTATCATCAACTTAGTTGAATAGGCCTGTTTGTGACAAAATGAGCCATTCTCAACCTTGAAAACTAGGATTAGCAGGAAGTACTCCCTTCCAAAGCGAACTGAGATCTCACAAACGAACAACGTCTAACACAGACGGGTTTTTCCCGAGCCATACATGTGTTTCTTCACGTTTACCGAGTAGGCCTATTTGGAACAACAAAAACCTTTCTCCATCTTGAGAAGTTTGATTTGCAGAAATTATTTCTTTCAAAATCTAATTCAATTCCCATAGTTAAGCAATGTGCTACACGCTCCTGATTCTGTGACAGGAGGTATAATTTCGACAGTTACGTGTGTTTCCCCAAGTCAGAAGAGTAGGTCCATTTGCAACAAACTGAGCCTAAGTCCACCTTGAAAATTCCAATTGGAAGGACGTATTTCTTCAAAAACTAACTCTATTCTCCCAGGGAAACAATGTGATAGATGTTGCAGTTTCTCACATAGGTGGTTTTCTATCGAGAGGTACATGTGGTTTTCAACTCTTCTGAATACGCCTACTTGGAGCAAACAGAGCCTATCTCCATACTGGAAATTAGGATTTGCAAGAAGTGTCCTATCCAAGATTTACTCAATTCTCACAGGGGAACAATGTGCTTGTGCTCCACCAGGGAACACAGAAAATTTTCAACCGACAGAAACATCTGTGTATCACCTTAAGAAAACAGGCCTATTTGGAACAAAATGAGCATCTCTTCACCATGAAAATTCAGATTTGAAGTATGTATTCCTATCAATTCTCAACTGGAAACAATGTGCTAGGTGCTCCTGCTCCTAACACAGACGGATTTTTTGCAGATAGAAATGTGTTTCTTGAACTAAGCTGAATAGGCCTATTTGGAACAAAAGGAGCCACTGTCCACCTTGAAAACTATGTATTGAAGGAAAGATTCCTTTCAAAAACTAACTCAGTTACCAGAGGGAAACAATGTGGTAGATGCCACAGCCTCTAACAAAGATGGTTTTCTTTGGAAACCTACATGTGTTTCGTCATCTAAGCTGAAGAAGTCTATTTGCTACAAATTTAGCCTTCTCCACCTTGAAAATTCTGATTTGCCAGAAATATACCCTTCAAAAACTGACTCATTTCTCACAAGGGAGCAATGTACTAGGTGATGCAGCTTTAACATAGATGCTTCTCTTTGGAGAGATGCATTTGTTTCTTGACTATAGCTGAATAGGCCCATTTGGAACTAAAGGAGCCTTATTGCAACTTGAAAACTATGATTGGCAGTAAGTATTCCTTTTAAAAACTAACACAGTTCTCGTAGGTAAACAACGTGCTAGAAGCTCCTGATTCTGCCTCAGATGCTTTTCCTGTGAGAGATACATATGTTTCCTCAACCTAGCTGAATAGGCCTATTTGCAAGAAAATGTGCCTTTCTCCACCTTGAAACCTGTGATTTGCAGGAAGTATTCCTTTCATAAATTACCTGAATTCTCATAAAGAGACCATGTGCTACATGCTGCAGCTTCTATCATAGCTGGTTTTCTTTCCAGAGATTTATAGTTTCCTCTCCTCAGTTGAATAGGCCTGTCTGGAACCAATGAGCCTTTCTCCAACTTAACAACTGTGATTAGCAGGTAGTATTTGTTTCAAGAACTAACTCAATTCTCACAGGGAAACAATGTGCTGGTTGCTCCTGCTTCTAACACACATGGTTTTCTTTCCAGAGGTACATGTGGTTCAAAACCTCAGCATAAGATGCCTATTTGAAGCAAAAAGATCCTCTCTTCAACTACAAAAATCTGATTCGGAGGAAGTGTTTCAATCAAACACTACCTCAATTTTCACATGGAAACAATGGGCTAGATGCTCTTTCTTCTATTACACACGGTTTTCTTTTGAGAGATAAATGTGTTTCACCAACAGAGCTGAGTAGGGCTGTTTGCAACAAAATGAGCCTTTCTCAATCTTGACAACTATGGTTTCCAGGAAGCACTCCATTCCAAACCGAACTGAGATCTCACAAAAGAACAAGTGTGACGTTCTGCAAAGTCTAACACAGACGTTTGTTTTCTGAGACCTACATGTGTTTCTTCAACTTGTCTGAATAAGGCCTATTTGGAAGAAAATGAGCATTTCTTCACCTTCTAAATTCAGATTGGAAGTAAGTATTCCTTTCCAAAGCTACTTGATCCTCACAGGGAAACAATGTGCTAGTTGCTCCTGCTCCTAACACAGACGGTTTTCCTTTCAGATATACATGTGTTTCTTCAACTAAGCTGCATAGGCCTATTTGGAACAAAATGAGCCTTTCTAAACCTTGGAAGCTATGAATTCATGGATGCATTACTTTCAAAAACTAACTCACTCCTCTCAGGGAATCCATGCACTAGATGTTGCCGCTTTGAACACCAATGGTTTTCTTTTGACATATACATGAGTTTGTCTTCCACCTGATGAAGTCTACTTATGACAAATTGAGGCTTTCTCCTTGAAAATTCTGATTTGCCAGAAATGTACCCTTCAAAAATGATCTCAATTATCACTGCGGAACAATGTGCTGGATGCTGCACATCATAACATACAGGGTTCTCTTCTAGTGAAACATGTGTTCTTTGACCGCAGCTGAATAGGCCTATTTGGAAGCGAAGGAGTGTTATTCCAACTAGAAAGCCATGGTTTTTAACCAGTATTCCTTTCAAAAATTACCTCAATTCTCATAAGTAAACAATGTCCTAGATGCTCCTGATTCTGCCACAGACGGTTAAATTTCGAGAGACACAAGTGATTAGTCAACTCAGCAGAGTAGGCCTCTTTGCAGGAAAATGAGCCATTCTCCACTTTTTCAACCTTGATTTGCAGGAAGTACACCATCCAAAACTAATTTAATTACCACAGGGAAATAATGTGCTAGATGCTCCTGGTTCTAACACACATGCTTTTCTTTGAGAGATACATGTGTTTCTTCACCTTACCTGAATAGGCCCATTTTGAACCAAATGAGCATTTCATCACCTTGAAAATTCAGATAAGAAGAAAGTATTCCTTTCAAAAACCCACTCAATTCTCACAGGTAAACAATGTGCTAGTTGCTCCTGCTGATAACACACACAGTTTGCTTTGCAGTTAGACATGTGTTTCTTCAATAAATAAATAAGCTGATGAAGCTTAGTTGGAGCAAAACGAGCCTTTCTCCACCTTGAAAAGTATGAATTGAAGGCCATATTCCTTTCATAAGCTAACTCAATTATCACAGGGAACTAATATGCTAGATTCTGCAGCATCTAACACAGATGATTTTCCTCTGAGAGATACATGTGTTTCTTCTTCTAAGCTGAATAAGTCTATTTGCTACAAATTCAGCCTTCTCCACATTGAAAATTCTGATTTGCCAGAATTATACCCTTCAAAAACTAACCCATTTCTCACAAGGGAACAGTGTACTACATGCTGCAGCTGCTAATATAGATGTCTCTCTTTGAAGACATACATGACTTTCTTGACCATAGCTGAATCGGCCCATTTGGAACAAAATGAACCTTATTCCAATGTGAAAACTGTGATTTGCAGCAAGTATTCCTTTCTAAAACTAACACAGTTCCTACAGGTAAACAATGTTCTGGAAGCTCTTGATTCTGCCACAGAGGCATGTCCTAGGAGAAATATATATGTTTCCTCACCCTAGTTGACTAGGCCTATTTGCAACAAAATGTGCCTTTCTCCACCTTGAAAACTGTGTTTGCAGGAAGTATGCCTTTAAAAAACTAACTGAATCCTCACAAAGAAACCAGGTGCTACATGCTGCAGCGAACAATACAGCTGGTTTTTTTTTTTTTTTTTGGAGATTTATGAGCTTCGTTCACTCAGCTGAATAGGCCTATCTGGAACCAATGATCCTTACTCCAACTTAAAAAGTGATTTGCAAAAGGTTTGTCTCTCAAAACTAACTCAATTCTCACAGGGAAACAAGTGGCTGGTTGCTCTTGCTTCTACTACTGATCCTTTTCTTTTGAGAGATACATGTGTCTCGTCAACTCAGCATATGATGCGTATTTGCAATAAAAAGAACCTGTCTCCAAATTCAAAATCTGATTTGCAGGAAGTGCTCCATTCAAAAACTGCCTCAATTTCCACACGGAAACAATGGGCTAGATACTCCTTCTTCTACTACACACAGGTTTCTCTGGAGAGATAGTTGTGTATCATCAACTTAGTTGAATAGGCCTGTTTGTGACAAAATGAGCCATTCTCAACCTTGAAAACTAGGATTAGCAGGAAGTACTCCCTTCCAAAGCGAACTGAGATCTCACAAACGAACAACGTCTAACACAGACGGGTTTTTCCCGAGCCATACATGTGTTTCTTCACGTTTACCGAGTAGGCCTATTTGGAACAACAAAAACCTTTCTCCATCTTGAGAAGTTTGATTTGCAGAAATTATTTCTTTCAAAATCTAATTCAATTCCCATAGTTAAGCAATGTGCTACACGCTCCTGATTCTGTGACAGGAGGTATAATTTCGACAGTTACGTGTGTTTCCCCAAGTCAGAAGAGTAGGTCCATTTGCAACAAACTGAGCCTAAGTCCACCTTGAAAATTCCAATTGGAAGGACGTATTTCTTCAAAAACTAACTCTATTCTCCCAGGGAAACAATGTGATAGATGTTGCAGTTTCTCACATAGCTGGTTTTCTATCGAGAGATACATGTGGTTTTCAACTCTTCTGAATACGCCTACTTGGAGCAAACAGAGCCTATCTCCATACTGGAAATTAGGATTTGCAAGAAGTGTCCTATCCAAGATTTACTCAATTCTCACAGGGGAACAATGTGCTTGTGCTCCACCAGGGAACACAGAAAATTTTCAACCGACAGAAACATCTGTGTATCACCTTAAGAAAACAGGCCTATTTGGAACAAAATGAGCATCTCTTCACCATGAAAATTCAGATTTGAAGTATGTATTCCTATCAATTCTCAACTGGAAACAATGTGCTAGGTGCTCCTGCTCCTAACACGGACGGATTTTTTGCAGATAGAAATGTGTTTCTTGAACTAAGCTGAATAGGCCTATTTGGAACAAAAGGAGCCACTGTCCACCTTGAAAACTATGTATTGAAGGAAAGATTCCTTTCAAAAACTAACTCAGTTACCAGAGGGAAACAATGTGGTAGATGCCACAGCCTCTAACAAAGATGGTTTTCTTTGGAAACCTACATGTGTTTCGTCATCTAAGCTGAAGAAGTCTATTTGCTACAAATTTAGCCTTCTCCACCTTGAAAATTCTGATTTGCCAGAAATATACCCTTCAAAAACTGACTCATTTCTCACAAGGGAGCAATGTACTAGGTGATGCAGCTTTAACATAGATGCTTCTCTTTGGAGAGATGCATTTGTTTCTTGACTATAGCTGAATAGGCCCATTTGGAACTAAAGGAGCCTTATTGCAACTTGAAAACTATGATTGGCAGTAAGTATTCCTTTTAAAAACTAACACAGTTCTCGTAGGTAAACAACGTGCTAGAAGCTCCTGATTCTGCCTCAGATGCTTTTCCTGTGAGAGATACATATGTTTCCTCAACCTAGCTGAATAGGCCTATTTGCAAGAAAATGTGCCTTTCTCCACCTTGAAACCTGTGATTTGCAGGAAGTATTCCTTTCATAAATTACCTGAATTCTCAAAAAGAAACCATGTGCTACATGCTGCAGCTTCTATCATAGCTGGTTTTCTTTCCAGAGATTTATAGTTTCCTCTCCTCAGTTGAATAGGCCTGTCTGGAACCAATGAGCCTTTCTCCAACTTAACAACTGTGATTAGCAGGTAGTATTTGTTTCAAGAACTAACTCAATTCTCACAGGGAAACAATGTGCTGGTTGCTCCTGCTTCTAACACACATGGTTTTCTTTCCAGAGGTACATGTGGTTCAAAACTTCAGCATAAGATGCCTATTTGAAGCAAAAAGATCCTCTCTTCAACTACAAAAATCTGATTCGGAGGAAGTGTTTCAATCAAACACTACCTCAATTTTCACATGGAAACAATGGGCTAGATGCTCTTTCTTCTATTACACACGGTTTTCTTTTGAGAGATAAATGTGTTTCACCAACAGAGCTGAGTAGGCCCGATTGCAACAAAATGAGCCTTTCTCAATCTTGACAACTATGATTTCCAGGAAGCACTCCATTCCAAACCAAACTGAGATCTCACAAAGGAACACCGTGTGACGTTCTGCAAAGTCTAACACAGACGTTTGTTTTCTGAGACCTACATGTGTTTCTTCAACTTGTCTGAATAAGGCCTATTTGGAAGAAAATGAGCATTTCTTCACCTTCTAAATTCAGATTGGAAGTAAGTATTCCTTTCCAAAGCTGCTTGATCCTCTCAGGGAAACAATGTGCTAGTTGCTCCTGCTCCTAACACAGACGGTTTTCATTTCAGATATACATGTGTTTCTTCAACTAAGCTGCATAGGCCTATTTGGAACAAAATGAGCCTTTCTAAACCTTGGAAGCTATGAATTCATGGATGCATTACTTTCAAAAACTAACTCACTTCTCACAGGGAATCCATGCACTAGATGTTGCCGCTTTGAACACAAATGGTTTTCTTTTGACATATACATGAGTTTGTCTTCCACCTGATGAAGTCTACTTATGACAAATTGAGGCTTTCTCCTTGAAAATTCTGATTTGCCAGAAATGTACCCTTCAAAAATGATCTCAATTATCACTGGGGAACAATGTGCTGGATGCTGCACATCATAACATACAGGGTTCTCTTCTAGTGAAACATGTGTTCTTTGACCGCAGCTGAATAGGCCTATTTGGAACCGAAGGAGTGTTATTCCAACTAGAAAGCCATGGTTTTTAACCAGTATTCCTTTCAAAAATTACCTCAATTCTCATAAGTAAACGATGTCCTAGATGCTCCTGATTCTGCCACAGAGGGTTTAATTTCGAGAGACACAAGTGATTAGTCAACTCAGCAGAGTAGGCCTCTTTGCAGCAAAATGAGCCATTCTCCACCTTTTAAACCTTGATTTGCAGGAAGTACACCATCCAAAACTAATTTAATTACCACAGGGAAATAATGTGCTAGATGCTCCTGTTTCTAACACACATGCTTTTCTTTGAGAGATACATGTGTTTCTTCACCTTACCTGAATAGGCCCATTTGGAACCAAATGAGCATTTCTTCACCTTGAAAATTCAGATAAGAAGAAAGTATTCCTTTCAAAAACCCACTCAATTCTCACAGGTAAACAATGTGCTAGTTGCTCCTGCTGATAACACACACAGTTTGCTTTGCAGTTAGACATGTGTTTCTTCAATAAATAAATAAGCTGATGAAGCTTATTTGGAACAAAACGAGCCTTTCTCCACCTTGAAAAGTATGAATTGAAGGCCATATTCCTTTCATAAGCTAACTCAATTATCACAGGGAACTAATATGCTGGATTCTGCAGCATCTAACACAGATGATTTTCCTCTGAGAGATACATGTGTTTCTTCTTCTAAGCTGAATAAGTCTATTTGCTACAAATTCAGCCTTCTCCACGTTGAAAATTCTGATTTGCCAGAATTATACCCTTCAAAAACTAACCCATTTCTCACAAGGGAACAGTGTACTACATGCTGCAGCTGCTAATATAGATGTCTCTCTTTGGAGACATACATGAGTTTCTTGACCATAGCTGAATCGGCCCATTTGGAACAAAATGAACCTTATTCCAATGTGAAAACTGTGATTTGCAGCAAGTATTCCTTTCTAAAACTAACACAGTTCCTACAGGTGAACAATGTGCTGGAAGCTCTTGATTCTGCCACAGATGCATGTCCTAGGAGAAATATATATGTTTCCTCACCCTAGTTGACTAGGCCTATTTGCAACAAAATGTGCCTTTCTCCACCTTGAAAACTGTGTTTGCAGGAAGTATGCCTTTAAAAAACTAACTGAATCCTCACAAAGAAACCAGGTGCTACATGCTGCAGCTAACAATACAGCTGGTTTTTTTTTTTTTTTTTGGAGATTTATGAGCTTCGTTCACTCAGCTGAATAGGCCTATCTGGAACCAATGATCCTTACTCCAACTTAAAAAGTGATTTGCAAAAGGTTTGTCTCTCAAAACTAACTCAATTCTCACAGGGAAACAAGTGGCTGGTTGCTCTTGCTTCTACTACTGATCCTTTTCTTTTGAGAGATACATGTGTCTCGTCAACTCAGCATATGATGCGTATTTGCAATAAAAAGAACCTGTCTCCAAATTCAAAATCTGATTTGCAGGAAGTGCTCCATTCAAAAACTGCCTCAATTTCCACACGGAAACAATGGGCTAGATACTCCTTCTTCTACTACACACAGGTTTCTCTGGAGAGATAGTTGTGTATCATCAACTTAGTTGAATAGGCCTGTTTGTGACAAAATGAGCCATTCTCAACCTTGAAAACTAGGATTAGCAGGAAGTACTCCCTTCCAAAGCGAACTGAGATCTCACAAACGAACAACGTCTAACACAGACGGGTTTTTCCCGAGCCATACATGTGTTTCTTCACGTTTACCGAGTAGGCCTATTTGGAACAACAAAAACCTTTCTCCATCTTGAGAAGTTTGATTTGCAGAAATTATTTCTTTCAAAATCTAATTCAATTCCCATAGTTAAGCAATGTGCTACACGCTCCTGATTCTGTGACAGGAGGTATAATTTCGACAGTTACGTGTGTTTCCCCAAGTCAGAAGAGTAGGTCCATTTGCAACAAACTGAGCCTAAGTCCACCTTGAAAATTCCAATTGGAAGGACGTATTTCTTCAAAAACTAACTCTATTCTCCCAGGGAAACAATGTGATAGATGTTGCAGTTTCTCACATAGCTGGTTTTCTATCGAGAGATACATGTGGTTTTCAACTCTTCTGAATACGCCTACTTGGAGCAAACAGAGCCTATCTCCATACTGGAAATTAGGATTTGCAAGAAGTGTCCTATCCAAGATTTACTCAATTCTCACAGGGGAACAATGTGCTTGTGCTCCACCAGGGAACACAGAAAATTTTCAACCGACAGAAACATCTGTGTATCACCTTAAGAAAACAGGCCTATTTGCAACAAAATGAGCATCTCTTCACCATGAAAATTCAGATTTGAAGTATGTATTCCTATCAATTCTCAACTGGAAACAATGTGCTAGGTGCTCCTGCTCCTAACACGGACGGATTTTTTGCAGATAGAAATGTGTTTCTTGAACTAAGCTGAATAGGCCTATTTGGAACAAAAGGAGCCACTGTCCACCTTGAAAACTATGTATTGAAGGAAAGATTCCTTTCAAAAACTAACTCAGTTACCAGAGGGAAACAATGTGGTAGATGCCACAGCCTCTAACAAAGATGGTTTTCTTTGGAAACCTACATGTGTTTCGTCATCTAAGCTGAAGAAGTCTATTTGCTACAAATTTAGCCTTCTCCACCTTGAAAATTCTGATTTGCCAGAAATATACCCTTCAAAAACTGACTCATTTCTCACAAGGGAGCAATGTACTAGGTGATGCAGCTTTAACATAGATGCTTCTCTTTGGAGAGATGCATTTGTTTCTTGACTATAGCTGAATAGGCCCATTTGGAACTAAAGGAGCCTTATTGCAACTTGAAAACTATGATTGGCAGTAAGTATTCCTTTTAAAAACTAACACAGTTCTCGTAGGTAAACAACGTGCTAGAAGCTCCTGATTCTGCCTCAGATGCTTTTCCTGTGAGAGATACATATGTTTCCTCAACCTAGCTGAATAGGCCTATTTGCAAAAAAATGTGCCTTTCTCCACCTTGAAACCTGTGATTTGCAGGAAGTATTCCTTTCATAAATTACCTGAATTCTCATAAAGAAACCATGTGCTACATGCTGCAGCTTCTATCATAGCTGGTTTTCTTTCCAGAGATTTATAGTTTCCTCTCCTCAGTTGAATAGGCCTGTCTGGAACCAATGAGCCTTTCTCCAACTTAACAACTGTGATTAGCAGGTAGATGTTTCAAGAACTAACTCAATTCTCACAGGGAAACAATGTGCTGGTTGCTCCTGCTTCTAACACACATGGTTTTCTTTCCAGAGGTACATGTGGTTCAAAACCTCAGCATAAGATGCCTATTTGAAGCAAAAAGATCCTCTCTTCAACTACAAAAATCTGATTTGGAGGAAGTGTTTCAATCAAACACTACCTCAATTTTCACATGGAAACAATGGGCTAGATGCTCTTTCTTCTATTACACACGGTTTTCTTTTGAGAGATAAATGTGTTTCACCAACAGAGCTGAGTAGGGCTGTTTGCAACAAAATGAGCCTTTCTCAATCTTGACAACTATGGTTTCCAGGAAGCACTCCATTCCAAACCGAACTGAGATCTCACAAAAGAACAACGTGTGACGTTCTGCAAAGTCTAACACAGACGTTTGTTTTCTGAGACCTACATGTGTTTCTTCAACTTGTCTGAATAAGGCCTATTTGGAAGAAAATGAGCATTTCTTCACCTTCTAAATTCAGATTGGAAGTAAGTATTCCTTTCCAAAGCTACTTGATCCTCACAGGGAAACAATGTGCTAGTTGCTCCTGCTCCTAACACAGACGGTTTTCCTTTCAGATATACATGTGTTTCTTCAACTAAGCTGCATAGGCCTATTTGGAACAAAATGAGCCTTTCTAAACCTTGGAAGCTATGAATTCATGGATGCATTACTTTCAAAAACTAACTCACTCCTCTCAGGGAATCCATGCACTAGATGTTGCCGCTTTGAACACAAATGGTTTTCTTTTGACATATACATGAGTTTGTCTTCCACCTGATGAAGTCTACTTATGACAAATTGAGGCTTTCTCCTTGAAAATTCTGATTTGCCAGAAATGTACCCTTCAAAAATGATCTCAATTATCACTGCGGAACAATGTGCTGGATGCTGCACATCATAACATACAGGGTTCTCTTCTAGTGAAACATGTGTTCTTTGACCGCAGCTGAATAGGCCTATTTGGAAGCGAAGGAGTGTTATTCCAACTAGAAAGCCATGGTTTTTAACCAGTATTCCTTTCAAAAATTACCTCAATTCTCATAAGTAAACAATGTCCTAGATGCTCCTGATTCTGCCACAGACGGTTAAATTTCGAGAGACACAAGTGATTAGTCAACTCAGCAGAGTAGGCCTCTTTGCAGGAAAATGAGCCATTCTCCACTTTTTCAACCTTGATTTGCAGGAAGTACACCATCCAAAACTAATTTAATTACCACAGGGAAATAATGTGCTAGATGCTCCTGGTTCTAACACACATGCTTTTCTTTGAGAGATACATGTGTTTCTTCACCTTACCTGAATAGGCCCATTTTGAACCAAATGAGCATTTCATCACCTTGAAAATTCAGATAAGAAGAAAGTATTCCTTTCAAAAACCCACTCAATTCTCACAGGTAAACAATGTGCTAGTTGCTCCTGCTGATAACACACACAGTTTGCTTTGCAGTTAGACATGTGTTTCTTCAATAAATAAATAAGCTGATGAAGCTTAGTTGGAGCAAAACGAGCCTTTCTCCACCTTGAAAAGTATGAATTGAAGGCCATATTCCTTTCATAAGCTAACTCAATTATCACAGGGAACTAATATGCTAGATTCTGCAGCATCTAACACAGATGATTTTCCTCTGAGAGATACATGTGTTTCTTCTTCTAAGCTGAATAAGTCTATTTGCTACAAATTCAGCCTTCTCCACATTGAAAATTCTGATTTGCCAGAATTATACCCTTCAAAAACTAACCCATTTCTCACAAGGGAACAGTGTACTACATGCTGCAGCTGCTAATATAGATGTCTCTCTTTGGAGACATACATGACTTTCTTGACCATAGCTGAATCGGCCCATTTGGAACAAAATGAACCTTATTCCAATGTGAAAACTGTGATTTGCAGCAAGTATTCCTTTCTAAAACTAACACAGTTCCTACAGGTAAACAATGTTCTGGAAGCTCTTGATTCTGCCACAGAGGCATGTCCTAGGAGAAATATATATGTTTCCTCACCCTAGTTGACTAGGCCTATTTGCAACAAAATGTGCCTTTCTCCACCTTGAAAACTGTGTTTGCAGGAAGTATGCCTTTAAAAAACTAACTGAATCCTCACAAAGAAACCAGGTGCTACATGCTGCAGCGAACAATACAGCTGGTTTTTTTTTTTTTTTTTGGAGATTTATGAGCTTCGTTCACTCAGCTGAATAGGCCTATCTGGAACCAATGATCCTTACTCCAACTTAAAAAGTGATTTGCAAAAGGTTTGTCTCTCAAAACTAACTCAATTCTCACAGGGAAACAAGTGGCTGGTTGCTCTTGCTTCTACTACTGATCCTTTTCTTTTGAGAGATACATGTGTCTCGTCAACTCAGCATATGATGCGTATTTGCAATAAAAAGAACCTGTCTCCAAATTCAAAATCTGATTTGCAGGAAGTGCTCCATTCAAAAACTGCCTCAATTTCCACACGGAAACAATGGGCTAGATACTCCTTCTTCTACTACACACAGGTTTCTCTGGAGAGATAGTTGTGTATCATCAACTTAGTTGAATAGGCCTGTTTGTGACAAAATGAGCCATTCTCAACCTTGAAAACTAGGATTAGCAGGAAGTACTCCCTTCCAAAGCGAACTGAGATCTCACAAACGAACAACGTCTAACACAGACGGGTTTTTCCCGAGCCATACATGTGTTTCTTCACGTTTACCGAGTAGGCCTATTTGGAACAACAAAAACCTTTCTCCATCTTGAGAAGTTTGATTTGCAGAAATTATTTCTTTCAAAATCTAATTCAATTCCCATAGTTAAGCAATGTGCTACACGCTCCTGATTCTGTGACAGGAGGTATAATTTCGACAGTTACGTGTGTTTCCCCAAGTCAGAAGAGTAGGTCCATTTGCAACAAACTGAGCCTAAGTCCACCTTGAAAATTCCAATTGGAAGGACGTATTTCTTCAAAAACTAACTCTATTCTCCCAGGGAAACAATGTGATAGATGTTGCAGTTTCTCACATAGCTGGTTTTCTATCGAGAGATACATGTGGTTTTCAACTCTTCTG
This sequence comes from Castor canadensis, assembly GCF_047511655.1. Taxonomy (NCBI): domain Eukaryota; kingdom Metazoa; phylum Chordata; class Mammalia; order Rodentia; family Castoridae; genus Castor; species Castor canadensis. Next base: position 32,986,510 of record NC_133401.1, on the reverse strand, counting down.
AATACGCCTACTTGGAGCAAACAGAGCCTATCTCCATACTGGAAATTAGGATTTGCAAGAAGTGTCCTATCCAAGATTTACTCAATTCTCACAGGGGAACAATGTGCTTGTGCTCCACCAGGGAACACAGAAAATTTTCAACCGACAGAAACATCTGTGTATCACCTTAAGAAAACAGGCCTATTTGCAACAAAATGAGCATCTCTTCACCATGAAAATTCAGATTTGAAGTATGTATTCCTATCAATTCTCAACTGGAAACAATGTGCTAGGTGCTCCTGCTCCTAACACGGACGGATTTTTTGCAGATAGAAATGTGTTTCTTGAACTAAGCTGAATAGGCCTATTTGGAACAAAAGGAGCCACTGTCCACCTTGAAAACTATGTATTGAAGGAAAGATTCCTTTCAAAAACTAACTCAGTTACCAGAGGGAAACAATGTGGTAGATGCCACAGCCTCTAACAAAGATGGTTTTCTTTGGAAACCTACATGTGTTTCGTCATCTAAGCTGAAGAAGTCTATTTGCTACAAATTTAGCCTTCTCCACCTTGAAAATTCTGATTTGCCAGAAATATACCCTTCAAAAACTGACTCATTTCTCACAAGGGAGCAATGTACTAGGTGATGCAGCTTTAACATAGATGCTTCTCTTTGGAGAGATGCATTTGTTTCTTGACTATAGCTGAATAGGCCCATTTGGAACTAAAGGAGCCTTATTGCAACTTGAAAACTATGATTGGCAGTAAGTATTCCTTTTAAAAACTAACACAGTTCTCGTAGGTAAACAACGTGCTAGAAGCTCCTGATTCTGCCTCAGATGCTTTTCCTGTGAGAGATACATATGTTTCCTCAACCTAGCTGAATAGGCCTATTTGCAAAAAAATGTGCCTTTCTCCACCTTGAAACCTGTGATTTGCAGGAAGTATTCCTTTCATAAATTACCTGAATTCTCATAAAGAAACCATGTGCTACATGCTGCAGCTTCTATCATAGCTGGTTTTCTTTCCAGAGATTTATAGTTTCCTCTCCTCAGTTGAATAGGCCTGTCTGGAACCAATGAGCCTTTCTCCAACTTAACAACTGTGATTAGCAGGTAGATGTTTCAAGAACTAACTCAATTCTCACAGGGAAACAATGTGCTGGTTGCTCCTGCTTCTAACACACATGGTTTTCTTTCCAGAGGTACATGTGGTTCAAAACCTCAGCATAAGATGCCTATTTGAAGCAAAAAGATCCTCTCTTCAACTACAAAAATCTGATTTGGAGGAAGTGTTTCAATCAAACACTACCTCAATTTTCACATGGAAACAATGGGCTAGATGCTCTTTCTTCTATTACACACGGTTTTCTTTTGAGAGATAAATGTGTTTCACCAACAGAGCTGAGTAGGGCTGTTTGCAACAAAATGAGCCTTTCTCAATCTTGACAACTATGGTTTCCAGGAAGCACTCCATTCCAAACCGAACTGAGATCTCACAAAAGAACAACGTGTGACGTTCTGCAAAGTCTAACACAGACGTTTGTTTTCTGAGACCTACATGTGTTTCTTCAACTTGTCTGAATAAGGCCTATTTGGAAGAAAATGAGCATTTCTTCACCTTCTAAATTCAGATTGGAAGTAAGTATTCCTTTCCAAAGCTACTTGATCCTCACAGGGAAACAATGTGCTAGTTGCTCCTGCTCCTAACACAGACGGTTTTCCTTTCAGATATACATGTGTTTCTTCAACTAAGCTGCATAGGCCTATTTGGAACAAAATGAGCCTTTCTAAACCTTGGAAGCTATGAATTCATGGATGCATTACTTTCAAAAACTAACTCACTCCTCTCAGGGAATCCATGCACTAGATGTTGCCGCTTTGAACACAAATGGTTTTCTTTTGACATATACATGAGTTTGTCTTCCACCTGATGAAGTCTACTTATGACAAATTGAGGCTTTCTCCTTGAAAATTCTGATTTGCCAGAAATGTACCCTTCAAAAATGATCTCAATTATCACTGCGGAACAATGTGCTGGATGCTGCACATCATAACATACAGGGTTCTCTTCTAGTGAAACATGTGTTCTTTGACCGCAGCTGAATAGGCCTATTTGGAAGCGAAGGAGTGTTATTCCAACTAGAAAGCCATGGTTTTTAACCAGTATTCCTTTCAAAAATTACCTCAATTCTCATAAGTAAACAATGTCCTAGATGCTCCTGATTCTGCCACAGACGGTTAAATTTCGAGAGACACAAGTGATTAGTCAACTCAGCAGAGTAGGCCTCTTTGCAGGAAAATGAGCCATTCTCCACTTTTTCAACCTTGATTTGCAGGAAGTACACCATCCAAAACTAATTTAATTACCACAGGGAAATAATGTGCTAGATGCTCCTGGTTCTAACACACATGCTTTTCTTTGAGAGATACATGTGTTTCTTCACCTTACCTGAATAGGCCCATTTTGAACCAAATGAGCATTTCATCACCTTGAAAATTCAGATAAGAAGAAAGTATTCCTTTCAAAAACCCACTCAATTCTCACAGGTAAACAATGTGCTAGTTGCTCCTGCTGATAACACACACAGTTTGCTTTGCAGTTAGACATGTGTTTCTTCAATAAATAAATAAGCTGATGAAGCTTAGTTGGAGCAAAACGAGCCTTTCTCCACCTTGAAAAGTATGAATTGAAGGCCATATTCCTTTCATAAGCTAACTCAATTATCACAGGGAACTAATATGCTAGATTCTGCAGCATCTAACACAGATGATTTTCCTCTGAGAGATACATGTGTTTCTTCTTCTAAGCTGAATAAGTCTATTTGCTACAAATTCAGCCTTCTCCACATTGAAAATTCTGATTTGCCAGAATTATACCCTTCAAAAACTAACCCATTTCTCACAAGGGAACAGTGTACTACATGCTGCAGCTGCTAATATAGATGTCTCTCTTTGGAGACATACATGACTTTCTTGACCATAGCTGAATCGGCCCATTTGGAACAAAATGAACCTTATTCCAATGTGAAAACTGTGATTTGCAGCAAGTATTCCTTTCTAAAACTAACACAGTTCCTACAGGTAAACAATGTTCTGGAAGCTCTTGATTCTGCCACAGAGGCATGTCCTAGGAGAAATATATATGTTTCCTCACCCTAGTTGACTAGGCCTATTTGCAACAAAATGTGCCTTTCTCCACCTTGAAAACTGTGTTTGCAGGAAGTATGCCTTTAAAAAACTAACTGAATCCTCACAAAGAAACCAGGTGCTACATGCTGCAGCGAACAATACAGCTGGTTTTTTTTTTTTTTTTTGGAGATTTATGAGCTTCGTTCACTCAGCTGAATAGGCCTATCTGGAACCAATGATCCTTACTCCAACTTAAAAAGTGATTTGCAAAAGGTTTGTCTCTCAAAACTAACTCAATTCTCACAGGGAAACAAGTGGCTGGTTGCTCTTGCTTCTACTACTGATCCTTTTCTTTTGAGAGATACATGTGTCTCGTCAACTCAGCATATGATGCGTATTTGCAATAAAAAGAACCTGTCTCCAAATTCAAAATCTGATTTGCAGGAAGTGCTCCATTCAAAAACTGCCTCAATTTCCACACGGAAACAATGGGCTAGATACTCCTTCTTCTACTACACACAGGTTTCTCTGGAGAGATAGTTGTGTATCATCAACTTAGTTGAATAGGCCTGTTTGTGACAAAATGAGCCATTCTCAACCTTGAAAACTAGGATTAGCAGGAAGTACTCCCTTCCAAAGCGAACTGAGATCTCACAAACGAACAACGTCTAACACAGACGGGTTTTTCCCGAGCCATACATGTGTTTCTTCACGTTTACCGAGTAGGCCTATTTGGAACAACAAAAACCTTTCTCCATCTTGAGAAGTTTGATTTGCAGAAATTATTTCTTTCAAAATCTAATTCAATTCCCATAGTTAAGCAATGTGCTACACGCTCCTGATTCTGTGACAGGAGGTATAATTTCGACAGTTACGTGTGTTTCCCCAAGTCAGAAGAGTAGGTCCATTTGCAACAAACTGAGCCTAAGTCCACCTTGAAAATTCCAATTGGAAGGACGTATTTCTTCAAAAACTAACTCTATTCTCCCAGGGAAACAATGTGATAGATGTTGCAGTTTCTCACATAGCTGGTTTTCTATCGAGAGATACATGTGGTTTTCAACTTTTCTGAATACGCCTACTTGGAGCAAACAGAGCCTATCTCCATACTGGAAATTAGGATTTGCAAGAAGTGTCCTATCCAAGATTTACTCAATTCTCACAGGGGAACAATGTGCTTGTGCTCCACCAGGGAACACAGAAAATTTTCAACCGACAGAAACATCTGTGTATCACCTTAAGAAAACAGGCCTATTTGGAACAAAATGAGCATCTCTTCACCATGAAAATTCAGATTTGAAGTATGTATTCCTATCAATTCTCAACTGGAAACAATGTGCTAGGTGCTCCTGCTCCTAACACGGACGGATTTTTTGCAGATAGAAATGTGTTTCTTGAACTAAGCTGAATAGGCCTATTTGGAACAAAAGGAGCCACTGTCCACCTTGAAAACTATGTATTGAAGGAAAGATTCCTTTCAAAAACTAACTCAGTTACCAGAGGGAAACAATGTGGTAGATGCCACAGCCTCTAACAAAGATGGTTTTCTTTGGAAACCTACATGTGTTTCGTCATCTAAGCTGAAGAAGTCTATTTGCTACAAATTTAGCCTTCTCCACCTTGAAAATTCTGATTTGCCAGAAATATACCCTTCAAAAACTGACTCATTTCTCACAAGGGAGCAATGTACTAGGTGATGCAGCTTTAACATAGATGCTTCTCTTTGGAGAGATGCATTTGTTTCTTGACTATAGCTGAATAGGCCCATTTGGAACTAAAGGAGCCTTATTGCAACTTGAAAACTATGATTGGCAATAAGTATTCCTTTTAAAAACTAACACAGTTCTCGTAGGTAAACAACGTGCTAGAAGCTCCTGATTCTGCCTCAGATGCTTTTCCTGGGAGAGATACATATGTTTCCTCAACCTAGCTGAATAGGCCTATTTGCAAGAAAATGTGCCTTTCTCCACCTTGAAACCTGTGATTTGCAGGAAGTATTCCTTTCATAAATTACCTGAATTCTCAAAAAGAAACCATGTGCTACATGCTGCAGCTTCTATCATAGCTGGTTTTCTTTCCAGAGATTTATAGTTTCCTCTCCTCAGTTGAATAGGCCTGTCTGGAACCAATGAGCCTTTCTCCAACTTAACAACTGTGATTAGCAGGTAGTATTTGTTTCAAGAACTAACTCAATTCTCACAGGGAAACAATGTGCTGGTTGCTCCTGCTTCTAACACACATGGTTTTCTTTCCAGAGGTACATGTGGTTCAAAACCTCAGCATAAGATGCCTATTTGAAGCAAAAAGATCCTCTCTTCAACTACAAAAATCTGATTCGGAGGAAGTGTTTCAATCAAACACTACCTCAATTTTCACATGGAAACAATGGGCTAGATGCTCTTTCTTCTATTACACACGGTTTTCTTTTGAGAGATAAATGTGTTTCACCAACAGAGCTGAGTAGGGCTGTTTGCAACAAAATGAGCCTTTCTCAATCTTGACAACTATGGTTTCCAGGAAGCACTCCATTCCAAACCGAACTGAGATCTCACAAAAGAACAACGTGTGACGTTCTGCAAAGTCTAACACAGACGTTTGTTTTCTGAGACCTACATGTGTTTCTTCAACTTGTCTGAATAAGGCCTATTTGGAAGAAAATGAGCATTTCTTCACCTTCTAAATTCAGATTGGAAGTAAGTATTCCTTTCCAAAGCTGCTTGATCCTCTCAGGGAAACAATGTGCTAGTTGCTCCTGCTCCTAACACAGACGGTTTTCATTTCAGATATACATGTGTTTCTTCAACTAAGCTGCATAGGCCTATTTGGAACAAAATGAGCCTTTCTAAACCTTGGAAGCTATGAATTCATGGATGCATTACTTTCAAAAACTAACTCACTTCTCACAGGGAATCCATGCACTAGATGTTGCCGCTTTGAACACAAATGGTTTTCTTTTGACATATACATTAGTTTGTCTTCCAGCTGATTAAGTCTACTTATGACAAATTGAGGCTTTCTCCTCCTTGAAAATTCTGATTTGCCAGAAATGTACCCTTCAAAAATGATCTCAATTATCACTGGGGAACAATGTGCTGGATGCTGCACATCATAACATACAGGGTTCTCTTCTAGTGAAACATGTGTTCTTTGACCGCAGCTGAATAGGCCTATTTGGAACTGAAGGAGTGTTATTCCAACTAGAAAGCCATGGTTTTTAACCAGTATTCCTTTCAAAAATTACCTCAATTCTCATAAGTAAACGATGTCCTAGATGCTCCTGATGCTGCCACAGAGGGTTTAATTTCGAGAGACACAAGTGATTAGTCAACTCAGCAGAGTAGGCCTGTTTGCAGCAAAATGAGCCATTCTCCACCTTTTAAACCTTGATTTGCAGGAAGTACACCATCCAAAACTAATTTAATTACCACAGGGAAATAATGTGCTAGATGCTCCTGGTTCTAACACACATGCTTTTCTTTGAGAGATACATGTGTTTCTTCACCTTACCTGAATAGGCCCATTTGGAACCAAATGAGCATTTCTTCACCTTGAAAATTCAGATAAGAAGAAAGAATTCCTTTCAAAAACCCACTCAATTCTCACAGGTAAACAATGTGCTAGTTGCTCCTGCTGATAACACACACAGTTTGCTTTGCAGTTAGACATGTGTTTCTTCAATAAATAAATAAGCTGATGAAGCTTATTTGGAGCAAAACGAGCCTTTCTCCACCTTGAAAAGTATGAATTGAAGGCCATATTCCTTTCATAAACTAACTCAATTATCACAGGGAACTAATATGCTAGATTCTGCAGCATCTAACACAGATGATTTTCCTCTGAGAGATACATGTGTTTCTTCTTCTAAGCTGAATAAGTCTATTTGCTACAAATTCAGCCTTCTCCACGTTGAAAATTCTGATTTGCCAGAATTATAACCTTCAAAAACTAACCCATTTCTCACAAGGGAACAGTGTACTACATGCTGCAGCTGCTAATATAGATGTCTCTCTTTGGAGACATACATGAGTTTCTTGACCATAGCTGAATCGGCCCATTTGGAACAAAATGAACCTTATTCCAATGTGAAAACTGTGATTTGCAGCAAGTATTCCTTTCTAAAACTAACACAGTTCCTACAGGTGAACAATGTGCTGGAAGCTCTTGATTCTGCCACAGATGCATGTCCTAGGAGAAATATATATGTTTCCTCACCCTAGTTGACTAGGCCTATTTGCAACAAAATGTGCCTTTCTCCACCTTGAAAACTGTGTTTGCAGGAAGTATGCCTTTAAAAAACTAACTGAATCCTCACAAAGAAACCAGGTGCTACATGCTGCAGCTAACAATACAGCTGGTTTTTTTTTTTTTTTTTCGAGATTTATGAGCTTCGTTCACTCAGCTGAATAGGCCTATCTGGAACCAATGATCCTTACTCCAAATTAAAAAGTGATTTGCAAAAGGTTTGTCTCTCAAAACTAACTCAATTCTCACAGGGAAACAAGTGGCTGGTTGCTCTTGCTTCTACTACTGATCCTTTTCTTTTGAGAGATACATGTGTCTCGTCAACTCAGCATATGATGCGTATTTGCAATAAAAAGAACCTGTCTCCAAATTCAAAATCTGATTTGCAGGAAGTGCTCCATTCAAAAACTGCCTCAATTTCCACACGGAAACAATGGGCTAGATACTCCTTCTTCTACTACACACAGGTTTCTCTGGAGAGATAGTTGTGTATCATCAACTTAGTTGAATAGGCCTGTTTGTGACAAAATGAGCCATTCTCAACCTTGAAAACTAGGATTAGCAGGAAGTACTCCCTTCCAAAGCGAACTGAGATCGCACAAACGAACAACGTCTAACACAGACGGGTTTTTCCCGAGCCATACATGTGTTTCTTCACGTTTACCGAGTAGGCCTATTTGGAACAACAAAAACCTTTCTCCATCTTGAGAAGTTTGATTTGCAGAAATTATTTCTTTCAAAATCTAATTCAATTCCCATAGTTAAGCAATGTGCTACACGCTCCTGATTCTGTGACAGGAGGTATAATTTCGACAGTTACGTGTGTTTCCCCAAGTCAGAAGAGTAGGTCCATTTGCAACAAACTGAGCCTAAGTCCACCTTGAAAATTCCAATTGGAAGGACGTATTTCTTCAAAAACTACCTCTATTCTCCCAGGGAAACAATGTGATAGATGTTGCAGTTTCTCACATAGCTGGTTTTCTATCGAGAGGTACATGTGGTTTTCAACTCTTCTGAATATGCCTACTTGGAGCAAACAGAGCCTATCTCCATACTGGAAATTAGGATTTGCAAGAAGTGTCCTATCCAAGATTTACTCAATTCTCACAGGGGAACAATGTGCTTGTGCTCCACCAGGGAACACAGAAAATTTTCAACCGACAGAAACATCTGTGTATCACCTTAAGTAAACAGGCCTATTTGGAACAAAATGAGCATCTCTTCACCATGAAAATTCAGATTTGAAGTATATATTCCTATCAATTCTCAACTGGAAACAATGTGCTAGGTGCTCCTGCTCCTAACACGGACGGATTTTTTGCAGATAGAAATGTGTTTCTTGAACTAAGCTGAATAGGCCTATTTGGAACAAAAGGAGCCACTGTCCACCTTGAAAACTATGTATTGAAGGAAAGATTCCTTTCAAAAACTAACTCAGTTACCAGAGGGAAACAATGTGGTAGATGCCACAGCCTCTAACAAAGATGGTTTTCTTTGGAAACCTACATGTGTTTCGTCATCTAAGCTGAAGAAGTCTATTTGCTACAAATTTAGCCTTCTCCACCTTGAAAATTCTGATTTGCCAGAAATATACCCTTCAAAAACTGACTCATTTCTCACAAGGGAGCAATGTACTAGGTGATGCAGCTTTAACATAGATGCTTCTCTTTGGAGAGATGCATTTGTTTCTTGACTATAGCTGAATAGGCCCATTTGGAACTAAAGGAGCCTTATTGCAACTTGAAAACTATGATTGGCAATAAGTATTCCTTTTAAAAACTAACACAGTTCTCGTAGGTAAACAACGTGCTAGAAGCTCCTGATTCTGCCTCAGATGCTTTTCCTGGGAGAGATACATATGTTTCCTCAACCTAGCTGAATAGGCCTATTTGCAAGAAAATGTGCCTTTCTCCACCTTGAAACCTGTGATTTGCAGGAAGTATTCCTTTCATAAATTACCTGAATTCTCAAAAAGAAACCATGTGCTACATGCTGCAGCTTCTATCATAGCTGGTTTTCTTTCCAGAGATTTATAGTTTCCTCTCCTCAGTTGAATAGGCCTGTCTGGAACCAATGAGCCTTTCTCCAACTTAACAACTGTGATTAGCAGGTAGTATTTGTTTCAAGAACTAACTCAATTCTCACAGGGAAACAATGTGCTGGTTGCTCCTGCTTCTAACACACATGGTTTTCTTTCCAGAGGTACATGTGGTTCAAAACCTCAGCATAAGATGCCTATTTGAAGCAAAAAGATCCTCTCTTCAACTACAAAAATCTGATTCGGAGGAAGTGTTTCAATCAAACACTACCTCAATTTTCACATGGAAACAATGGGCTAGATGCTCTTTCTTCTATTACACACGGTTTTCTTTTGAGAGATAAATGTGTTTCACCAACAGAGCTGAGTAGGGCTGTTTGCAACAAAATGAGCCTTTCTCAATCTTGACAACTATGGTTTCCAGGAAGCACTCCATTCCAAACCGAACTGAGATCTCACAAAAGAACAACGTGTGACGTTCTGCAAAGTCTAACACAGACGTTTGTTTTCTGAGACCTACATGTGTTTCTTCAACTTGTCTGAATAAGGCCTATTTGGAAGAAAATGAGCATTTCTTCACCTTCTAAATTCAGATTGGAAGTAAGTATTCCTTTCCAAAGCTGCTTGATCCTCTCAGGGAAACAATGTGCTAGTTGCTCCTGCTCCTAACACAGACGGTTTTCATTTCAGATATACATGTGTTTCTTCAACTAAGCTGCATAGGCCTATTTGGAACAAAATGAGCCTTTCTAAACCTTGGAAGCTATGAATTCATGGATGCATTACTTTCAAAAACTAACTCACTTCTCACAGGGAATCCATGCACTAGATGTTGCCGCTTTGAACACAAATGGTTTTCTTTTGACATATACATTAGTTTGTCTTCCAGCTGATTAAGTCTACTTATGACAAATTGAGGCTTTCTCCTCCTTGAAAATTCTGATTTGCCAGAAATGTACCCTTCAAAAATGATCTCAATTATCACTGGGGAACAATGTGCTGGATGCTGCACATCATAACATACAGGGTTCTCTTCTAGTGAAACATGTGTTCTTTGACCGCAGCTGAATAGGCCTATTTGGAACTGAAGGAGTGTTATTCCAACTAGAAAGCCATGGTTTTTAACCAGTATTCCTTTCAAAAATTACCTCAATTCTCATAAGTAAACGATGTCCTAGATGCTCCTGATGCTGCCACAGAGGGTTTAATTTCGAGAGACACAAGTGATTAGTCAACTCAGCAGAGTAGGCCTGTTTGCAGCAAAATGAGCCATTCTCCACCTTTTAAACCTTGATTTGCAGGAAGTACACCATCCAAAACTAATTTAATTACCACAGGGAAATAATGTGCTAGATGCTCCTGGTTCTAACACACATGCTTTTCTTTGAGAGATACATGTGTTTCTTCACCTTACCTGAATAGGCCCATTTGGAACCAAATGAGCATTTCTTCACCTTGAAAATTCAGATAAGAAGAAAGAATTCCTTTCAAAAACCCACTCAATTCTCACAGGTAAACAATGTGCTAGTTGCTCCTGCTGATAACACACACAGTTTGCTTTGCAGTTAGACATGTGTTTCTTCAATAAATAAATAAGCTGATGAAGCTTATTTGGAGCAAAACGAGCCTTTCTCCACCTTGAAAAGTATGAATTGAAGGCCATATTCCTTTCATAAACTAACTCAATTATCACAGGGAACTAATATGCTAGATTCTGCAGCATCTAACACAGATGATTTTCCTCTGAGAGATACATGTGTTTCTTCTTCTAAGCTGAATAAGTCTATTTGCTACAAATTCAGCCTTCTCCACGTTGAAAATTCTGATTTGCCAGAATTATAACCTTCAAAAACTAACCCATTTCTCACAAGGGAACAGTGTACTACATGCTGCAGCTGCTAATATAGATGTCTCTCTTTGGAGACATACATGAGTTTCTTGACCATAGCTGAATCGGCCCATTTGGAACAAAATGAACCTTATTCCAATGTGAAAACTGTGATTTGCAGCAAGTATTCCTTTCTAAAACTAACACAGTTCCTACAGGTGAACAATGTGCTGGAAGCTCTTGATTCTGCCACAGATGCATGTCCTAGGAGAAATATATATGTTTCCTCACCCTAGTTGACTAGGCCTATTTGCAACAAAATGTGCCTTTCTCCACCTTGAAAACTGTGTTTGCAGGAAGTATGCCTTTAAAAAACTAACTGAATCCTCACAAAGAAACCAGGTGCTACATGCTGCAGCTAACAATACAGCTGGTTTTTTTTTTTTTTTTTCGAGATTTATGAGCTTCGTTCACTCAGCTGAATAGGCCTATCTGGAACCAATGATCCTTACTCCAAATTAAAAAGTGATTTGCAAAAGGTTTGTCTCTCAAAACTAACTCAATTCTCACAGGGAAACAAGTGGCTGGTTGCTCTTGCTTCTACTACTGATCCTTTTCTTTTGAGAGATACATGTGTCTCGTCAACTCAGCATATGATGCGTATTTGCAATAAAAAGAACCTGTCTCCAAATTCAAAATCTGATTTGCAGGAAGTGCTCCATTCAAAAACTGCCTCAATTTCCACACGGAAACAATGGGCTAGATACTCCTTCTTCTACTACACACAGGTTTCTCTGGAGAGATAGTTGTGTATCATCAACTTAGTTGAATAGGCCTGTTTGTGACAAAATGAGCCATTCTCAACCTTGAAAACTAGGATTAGCAGGAAGTACTCCCTTCCAAAGCGAACTGAGATCGCACAAACGAACAACGTCTAACACAGACGGGTTTTTCCCGAGCCATACATGTGTTTCTTCACGTTTACCGAGTAGGCCTATTTGGAACAACAAAAACCTTTCTCCATCTTGAGAAGTTTGATTTGCAGAAATTATTTCTTTCAAAATCTAATTCAATTCCCATAGTTAAGCAATGTGCTACACGCTCCTGATTCTGTGACAGGAGGTATAATTTCGACAGTTACGTGTGTTTCCCCAAGTCAGAAGAGTAGGTCCATTTGCAACAAACTGAGCCTAAGTCCACCTTGAAAATTCCAATTGGAAGGACGTATTTCTTCAAAAACTACCTCTATTCTCCCAGGGAAACAATGTGATAGATGTTGCAGTTTCTCACATAGCTGGTTTTCTATCGAGAGGTACATGTGGTTTTCAACTCTTCTGAATATGCCTACTTGGAGCAAACAGAGCCTATCTCCATACTGGAAATTAGGATTTGCAAGAAGTGTCCTATCCAAGATTTACTCAATTCTCACAGGGGAACAATGTGCTTGTGCTCCACCAGGGAACACAGAAAATTTTCAACCGACAGAAACATCTGTGTATCACCTTAAGTAAACAGGCCTATTTGGAACAAAATGAGCATCTCTTCACCATGAAAATTCAGATTTGAAGTATATATTCCTATCAATTCTCAACTGGAAACAATGTGCTAGGTGCTCCTGCTCCTAACACGGACGGATTTTTTGCAGATAGAAATGTGTTTCTTGAACTAAGCTGAATAGGCCTATTTGGAACAAAAGGAGCCACTGTCCACCTTGAAAACTATGTATTGAAGGAAAGATTCCTTTCAAAAACTAACTCAGTTACCACAGGGAAACAATGTGGTAGATGCCACAGCCTCTAACAAAGATGGTTTTCTTTGGAAACCTACATGTGTTTCGTCATCTAAGCTGCAGAAGTCTATTTGCTACAAATTTAGCCTTCTCCACCTTGAAAATTCTGATTTGCCAGAAATATACCCTTCAAAAACTGACTCATTTCTCACAAGGGAGCAATGTACTAGGTGATGCAGCTTTAACATAGATGCTTCTCTTTGGAGAGATGCATTTGTTTCTTGACTATAGCTGAATAGGCCCATTTGGAACCAAAGGAGCCTTATTGCAACGTGAAAACTATGATTGGCAGTAAGTATTCCTTTTAAAAACTAACACAGTTCTCGTAGGTAAACAACGTGCTAGAAGCTCCTGATTCTGCCTCAGATGCTTTTCCTGGGAGAGATACATATGTTTCCTCAACCTAGCTGAATAGGCCTATTTGCAAGAAAATGTGCCTTTCTCCACCTTGAAACCTGTGATTTGCAGGAAGTATTCCTTTCATAAATTACCTGAATTCTCAAAAAGAAACCATGTGCTACATGCTGCAGCTTCTATCATAGCTGGTTTTCTTTCCAGAGATTTATAGTTTCCTCTCCTCAGTTGAATAGGCCTGTCTGGAACCAATGAGCCTTTCTCCAACTTAACAACTGTGATTAGCAGGTAGTATTTGTTTCAAGAACTAACTCAATTCTCACAGGGAAACAATGTGCTGGTTGCTCCTGCTTCTAACACACATGGTTTTCTTTCCAGAGGTACATGTGGTTCAAAACCTCAGCATAAGATGCCTATTTGAAGCAAAAAGATCCTCTCTTCAACTACAAAAATCTGATTCGGAGGAAGTGTTTCAATCAAACACTACCTCAATTTTCACATGGAAACAATGGGCTAGATGCTCTTTCTTCTATTACACACGGTTTTCTTTTGAGAGATAAATGTGTTTCACCAACAGAGCTGAGTAGGGCTGTTTGCAACAAAATGAGCCTTTCTCAATCTTGACAACTATGGTTTCCAGGAAGCACTCCATTCCAAACCGAACTGAGATCTCACAAAAGAACAACGTGTGACGTTCTGCAAAGTCTAACACAGACGTTTGTTTTCTGAGACCTACATGTGTTTCTTCAACTTGTCTGAATAAGGCCTATTTGGAAGAAAATGAGCATTTCTTCACCTTCTAAATTCAGATTGGAAGTAAGTATTCCTTTCCAAAGCTACTTGATCCTCACAGGGAAACAATGTGCTAGTTGCTCCTGCTCCTAACACAGACGGTTTTCCTTTCAGATATACATGTGTTTCTTCAACTAAGCTGCATAGGCCTATTTGGAACAAAATGAGCCTTTCTAAACCTTGGAAGCTATGAATTCATGGATGCATTACTTTCAAAAACTAACTCACTCCTCTCAGGGAATCCATGCACTAGATGTTGCCGCTTTGAACACAAATGGTTTTCTTTTGACATATACATGAGTTTGTCTTCCACCTGATGAAGTCTACTTATGACAAATTGAGGCTTTCTCCTTGAAAATTCTGATTTGCCAGAAATGTACCCTTCAAAAATGATCTCAATTATCACTGCGGAACAATGTGCTGGATGCTGCACATCATAACATACAGGGTTCTCTTCTAGTGAAACATGTGTTCTTTGACCGCAGCTGAATAGGCCTATTTGGAAGCGAAGGAGTGTTATTCCAACTAGAAAGCCATGGTTTTTAACCAGTATTCCTTTCAAAAATTACCTCAATTCTCATAAGTAAACAATGTCCTAGATGCTCCTGATTCTGCCACAGACGGTTAAATTTCGAGAGACACAAGTGATTAGTCAACTCAGCAGAGTAGGCCTCTTTGCAGGAAAATGAGCCATTCTCCACTTTTTCAACCTTGATTTGCAGGAAGTACACCATCCAAAACTAATTTAATTACCACAGGGAAATAATGTGCTAGATGCTCCTGGTTCTAACACACATGCTTTTCTTTGAGAGATACATGTGTTTCTTCACCTTACCTGAATAGGCCCATTTTGAACCAAATGAGCATTTCATCACCTTGAAAATTCAGATAAGAAGAAAGTATTCCTTTCAAAAACCCACTCAATTCTCACAGGTAAACAATGTGCTAGTTGCTCCTGCTGATAACACACACAGTTTGCTTTGCAGTTAGACATGTGTTTCTTCAATAAATAAATAAGCTGATGAAGCTTATTTGGAGCAAAACGAGCCTTTCTCCACCTTGAAAAGTATGAATTGAAGGCCATATTCCTTTCATAAGCTAACTCAATTATCACAGGGAACTAATATGCTAGATTCTGCAGCATCTAACACAGATGATTTTCCTCTGAGAGATACATGTGTTTCTTCTTCTAAGCTGAATAAGTCTATTTGCTACAAATTCAGCCTTCTCCACATTGAAAATTCTAATTTGCCAGAATTATACCCTTCAAAAACTAACCCATTTCTCACAAGGGAACAGTGTACTACATGCTGCAGCTGCTAATATAGATGTCTCTCTTTGGAGACATACATGACTTTCTTGACCATAGCTGAATCGGCCTATTTGGAACAAAATGAACCTTATTCCAATGTGAAAACTGTGATTTGCAGCAAGTATTCCTTTCTAAAACTAACACAGTTCCTATAGGTAAACAATGTTCTGGAAGCTCTTGATTTTGCCACAGAGGCATGTCCTAGGAGAAATATATATGTTTCCTCACCCTAGTTGACTAGGCCTATTTGCAACAAAATGTGCCTTTCTCCACCTTGAAAACTGTGTTTGCAGGAAGTATGCCTTTAAAAAACTAACTGAATCCTCACAAAGAAACCAGGTGCTACATGCTGCAGCGAACAATACAGCTGGTTTTTTTTTTTTTTTTTTTTGGAGATTTATGAGCTTCGTTCACTCAGCTGAATAGGCCTATCTGGAACCAATGATCCTTACTCCAACTTAAAAAGTGATTTGCAAAAGGTTTGTCTCTCAAAACTAACTCAATTCTCACAGGGAAACAAGTGGCTGGTTGCTCTTGCTTCTACTACTGATCCTTTTCTTTTGAGAGATACATGTGTCTCGTCAACTCAGCATATGATGCGTATTTGCAATAAAAAGAACCTGTCTCCAAATTCAAAATCTGATTTGCAGGAAGTGCTCCATTCAAAAACTGCCTCAATTTCCACACGGAAACAATGGGCTAGATACTCCTTCTTCTACTACACACAGGTTTCTCTGGAGAGATAGTTGTGTATCATCAACTTAGTTGAATAGGCCTGTTTGTGACAAAATGAGCCATTCTCAACCTTGAAAACTAGGATTAGCAGGAAGTACTCCCTTCCAAAGCGAACTGAGATCTCACAAACGAACAACGTCTAACACAGACGGGTTTTTCCCGAGCCATACATGTGTTTCTTCACGTTTACCGAGTAGGCCTATTTGGAACAACAAAAACCTTTCTCCATCTTGAGAAGTTTGATTTGCAGAAATTATTTCTTTCAAAATCTAATTCAATTCCCATAGTTAAGCAATGTGCTACACGCTCCTGATTCTGTGACAGGAGGTATAATTTCGACAGTTACGTGTGTTTCCCCAAGTCAGAAGAGTAGGTCCATTTGCAACAAACTGAGCCTAAGTCCACCTTGAAAATTCCAATTGGAAGGACGTATTTCTTCAAAAACTAACTCTATTCTCCCAGGGAAACAATGTGATAGATGTTGCAGTTTCTCACATAGCTGGTTTTCTATCGAGAGATACATGTGGTTTTCAACTCTTCTGAATACGCCTACTTGGAGCAAACAGAGCCTATCTCCATACTGGAAATTAGGATTTGCAAGAAGTGTCCTATCCAAGATTTACTCAATTCTCACAGGGGAACAATGTGCTTGTGCTCCACCAGGGAACACAGAAAATTTTCAACCGACAGAAACATCTGTGTATCACCTTAAGAAAACAGGCCTATTTGGAACAAAATGAGCATCTCTTCACCATGAAAATTCAGATTTGAAGTATGTATTCCTATCAATTCTCAACTGGAAACAATGTGCTAGGTGCTCCTGCTCCTAACACGGACGGATTTTTTGCAGATAGAAATGTGTTTCTTGAACTAAGCTGAATAGGCCTATTTGGAACAAAAGGAGCCACTGTCCACCTTGAAAACTATGTATTGAAGGAAAGATTCCTTTCAAAAACTAACTCAGTTACCACAGGGAAACAATGTGGTAGATGCCACAGCCTCTAACAAAGATGGTTTTCTTTGGAAACCTACATGTGTTTCGTCATCTAAGCTGAAGAAGTCTATTTGCTACAAATTTAGCCTTCTCCACCTTGAAAATTCTGATTTGCCAGAAATATACCCTTCAAAAACTGACTCATTTCTCACAAGGGAGCAATGTACTAGGTGATGCAGCTTTAACATAGATGCTTCTCTTTGGAGAGATGCATTTGTTTCTTGACTATAGCTGAATAGGCCCATTTGGAACTAAAGGAGCCTTATTGCAACTTGAAAACTATGATTGGCAGTAAGTATTCCTTTTAAAAACTAACACAGTTCTCGTAGGTAAACAACGTGCTAGAAGCTCCTGATTCTGCCTCAGATGCTTTTCCTGTGAGAGATACATATGTTTCCTCAACCTAGCTGAATAGGCCTATTTGCAAGAAAATGTGCCTTTCTCCACCTTGAAACCTGTGATTTGCAGGAAGTATTCCTTTCATAAATTACCTGAATTCTCAAAAAGAAACCATGTGCTACATGCTGCAGCTTCTATCATAGCTGGTTTTCTTTCCAGAGATTTATAGTTTCCTCTCCTCAGTTGAATAGGCCTGTCTGGAACCAATGAGCCTTTCTCCAACTTAACAACTGTGATTAGCAGGTAGTATTTGTTTCAAGAACTAACTCAATTCTCACAGGGAAACAATGTGCTGGTTGCTCCTGCTTCTAACACACATGGTTTTCTTTCCAGAGGTACATGTGGTTCAAAACCTCAGCATAAGATGCCTATTTGAAGCAAAAAGATCCTCTCTTCAACTACAAAAATCTGATTCGGAGGAAGTGTTTCAATCAAACACTACCTCAATTTTCACATGGAAACAATGGGCTAGATGCTCTTTCTTCTATTACACACGGTTTTCTTTTGAGAGATAAATGTGTTTCACCAACAGAGCTGAGTAGGGCTGTTTGCAACAAAATGAGCCTTTCTCAATCTTGACAACTATGGTTTCCAGGAAGCACTCCATTCCAAACCGAACTGAGATCTCACAAAAGAACAACGTGTGACGTTCTGCAAAGTCTAACACAGACGTTTGTTTTCTGAGACCTACATGTGCTTCTTCAACTTGTCTGAATAAGGCCTATTTGGAAGAAAATGAGCATTTCTTCACCTTCTAAATTCAGATTGGAAGTAAGTATTCCTTTCCAAAGCTGCTTGATCCTCTCAGGGAAACAATGTGCTAGTTGCTCCTGCTCCTACCACAGACGGTTTTCATTTCAGATATACATGTGTTTCTTCAACTAAGCTGCATAGGCCTATTTGGAACAAAATGAGCCTTTCTAAACCTTGGAAGCTATGAATTCATGGATGCATTACTTGCAAAAACTAACTCACTTCTCACAGGGAATCCATGCACTAGATGTTGCCGCTTTGAACACAAATGGTTTTCTTTTGACATATACATGAGTTTGTCTTCCACCTGATGAAGTCTACTTATGACAAATTGAGGCTTTCTCCTCCTTGAAAATTCTGATTTGCCAGAAATGTACCCTTCAAAAATGATCTCAATTATCACGGGGAACAATGTGCTGGATGCTGCACATCATAACATACAGGGTTCTCTTCTAGTGAAACATGTGTTCTTTGACCGCAGCTGAATAGGCCTATTTGGAAGCGAAGGAGTGTTATTCCAACTAGAAAGCCATGGTTTTTAACCAGTATTCCTTTCAAAAATTACCTCAATTCTCATAAGTAAACAATGTCCTAGATGCTCCTGATTCTGCCACAGAGGGTTTAATTTCGAGAGACACAAGTGTTTAGTCAACTCAGCAGAGTAGGCCTCTTTGCAGCAAAATGAGCCATTCTCCACCTTTTAAACCTTGATTTGCAGGAAGTACACCATCCAAAACTAATTTAATTACCACAGGGAAATAATGTGCTAGATGCTCCTGGTTCTAACACACATGCTTTTCTTTGAGAGATACATGTGTTTCTTCACCTTACCTGAATAGGCCCATTTTGAACCAAATGAGCATTTCATCACCTTGAAAATTCAGATAAGAAGAAAGTATTCCTTTCATAAACCCACTCAATTCTCACAGGTAAACAATGTGCTAGTTGCTCCTGCTGATAACACACACAGTTTGCTTTGCAGTTAGACATGTGTTTCTTCAATAAATAAATAAGCTGATGAAGCTTATTTGGAGCAAAACGAGCCTTTCTCCACCTTGAAAAGTATGAATTGAAGGCCATATTCCTTTCATAAGCTAACTCAATTATCACAGGGAACTAATATGCTAGATTCTGCAGCATCTAACACAGATGATTTTCCTCTGAGAGATACATGTGTTTCTTCTTCTAAGCTGAATAAGTCTATTTGCTACAAATTCAGCCTTCTCCACGTTGAAAATTCTGATTTGCCAGAATTATACCCTTCAAAAACTAACCCATTTCTCACAAGGGAACAGTGTACTACATGCTGCAGCTGCTAATATAGATGTCTCTCTTTGGAGACATACATGACTTTCTTGACCATAGCTGAATCGGCCCATTTGGAACAAAATGAACCTTATTCCAATGTGAAAACTGTGATTAGCAGCAAGTATTCCTTTCTAAAACTATCACAGTTCCTACAGGTGAACAATGTGCTGGAAGCTCTTGATTCTGCCACAGATGCATGTCCTAGGAGAAATATATATGTTTCCTCACCCTAGTTGACTAGGCCTATTTGCAACAAAATGTGCCTTTCTCCACCTTGAAAACTGTGTTTGCAGGAAGTATGCCTTTAAAAAACTAACTGAATTCTCACAAAGAAACCAGGTGCTACATGCTGCAGCTAACAATACAGCTGGTTTTTTTTTTTTTTTTTTTTTTTTGGAGATTTGTGAGCTTCGTTCACTCAGCTGAATAGGCCTATCTGGAACCAATGATCCTTACTCCAACTTAAAAAGTGATTTGCAAAAGGTTTGTCTCTCAAAACTAACTCAATTCTCACAGGGAAACAAGTGGCTGGTTGCTCTTGCTTCTACTACTGATCCTTTTCTTTTGAGAGATACATGTGTCTCGTCAACTCAGCATATGATGCGTATTTGCAATAAAAAGAACCTGTCTCCAAATTCAAAATCTGATTTGCAGGAAGTGCTCCATTCAAAAACTGCCTCAATTTCCACACGGAAACAATGGGCTAGATACTCCTTCTTCTACTACACACAGGTTTCTCTGGAGAGATAGTTGTGTATCATCAACTTAGTTGAATAGGCCTGTTTGTGACAAAATGAGCCATTCTCAACCTTGAAAACTAGGATTAGCAGGAAGTACTCCCTTCCAAAGCGAACTGAGATCTCACAAACGAACAACGTCTAACACAGACGGGTTTTTCCCGAGCCATACATGTGTTTCTTCACGTTTACCGAGTAGGCCTATTTGGAACAACAAAAACCTTTCTCCATCTTGAGAAGTTTGATTTGCAGAAATTATTTCTTTCAAAATCTAATTCAATTCCCATAGTTAAGCAATGTGCTACACGCTCCTGATTCTGTGACAGGAGGTATAATTTCGACAGTTACGTGTGTTTCCCCAAGTCAGAAGAGTAGGTCCATTTGCAACAAACTGAGCCTAAGTCCACCTTGAAAATTCCAATTGGAAGGACGTATTTCTTCAAAAACTAACTCTATTCTCCCAGGGAAACAATGTGATAGATGTTGCAGTTTCTCACATAGCTGGTTTTCTATCGAGAGATACATGTGGTTTTCAACTCTTCTGAATACGCCTACTTGGAGCAAACAGAGCCTATCTCCATACTGGAAATTAGGATTTGCAAGAAGTGTCCTATCCAAGATTTACTCAATTCTCATAGGGGAACAATGTGCTTGTGCTCCACCAGGGAACACAGAAAATTTTCAACCGACAGAAACATCTGTGTATCACCTTAAGAAAACAGGCCTATTTGGAACAAAATGAGCATCTCTTCACCATGAAAATTCAGATTTGAAGTATGTATTCCTATCAATTCTCAACTGGAAACAATGTGCTAGGTGCTCCTGCTCCTAACACGGACGGATTTTTTGCAGATAGAAATGTGTTTCTTGAACTAAGGTGAATAGGCCTATTTGGAACAAAAGGAGCCACTGTCCACCTTGAAAACTATGTATTGAAGGAAAGATTCCTTTCAAAAACTAACTCAGTTACCAGAGGGAAACAATGTGGTAGATGCCACAGCCTCTAACAAAGATGGTTTTCTTTGGAAACCTACATGTGTTTCGTCATCTAAGCTGAAGAAGTCTATTTGCTACAAATTTAGCCTTCTCCACCTTGAAAATTCTGATTTGCCAGAAATATACCCTTCAAAAACTGACTCATTTCTCACAAGGGAGCAATGTACTAGGTGATGCAGCTTTAACATAGATGCTTCTCTTTGGAGAGATGCATTTGTTTCTTGACTATAGCTGAATAGGCCCATTTGGAACTAAAGGAGCCTTATTGCAACTTGAAAACTATGATTGGCAGTAAGTATTCCTTTTAAAAACTAACACAGTTCTCGTAGGTAAACAACGTGCTAGAAGCTCCTGATTCTGCCTCAGATGCTTTTCCTGTGAGAGATACATATGTTTCCTCAACCTAGCTGAATAGGCCTATTTGCAAGAAAATGTGCCTTTCTCCACCTTGAAACCTGTGATTTGCAGGAAGTATTCCTTTCATAAATTACCTGAATTCTCATAAAGAAACCATGTGCTACATGCTGCAGCTTCTATCATAGCTGGTTTTCTTTC
This sequence comes from Castor canadensis, assembly GCF_047511655.1. NCBI lineage: Eukaryota > Metazoa > Chordata > Mammalia > Rodentia > Castoridae > Castor > Castor canadensis. Next base: position 32,964,568 of record NC_133401.1, on the reverse strand, counting down.
CAGAGATTTATAGTTTCCTCTCCTCAGTTGAATAGGCCTGTCTGGAACCAATGAGCCTTTCTCCAACTTAACAACTGTGATTAGCAGGTAGTATTTGTTTCAAGAACTAACTCAATTCTCACAGGGAAACAATGTGCTGGTTGCTCCTGCTTCTAACACACATGGTTTTCTTTCCAGAGGTACATGTGGTTCAAAACCTCAGCATAAGATGCCTATTTGAAGCAAAAAGATCCTCTCTTCAACTACAAAAATCTGATTTGGAGGAAGTGTTTCAATCAAACACTACCTCAATTTTCACATGGAAACAATGGGCTAGATGCTCTTTCTTCTATTACACACGGTTTTCTTTTGAGAGATAAATGTGTTTCACCAACAGAGCTGAGTAGGGCTGTTTGCAACAAAATGAGCCTTTCTCAATCTTGACAACTATGGTTTCCAGGAAGCACTCCATTCCAAACCGAACTGAGATCTCACAAAAGAACAACGTGTGACGTTCTGCAAAGTCTAACACAGACGTTTGTTTTCTGAGACCTACATGTGTTTCTTCAACTTGTCTGAATAAGGCCTATTTGGAAGAAAATGAGCATTTCTTCACCTTCTAAATTCAGATTGGAAGTAAGTATTCCTTTCCAAAGCTGCTTGATCCTCTCAGGGAAACAATGTGCTAGTTGCTCCTGCTCCTAACTCAGACGGTTTTCATTTCAGATATACATGTGTTTCTTCAACTAAGCTGCATAGGCCTATTTGGAACAAAATGAGCCTTTCTAAACCTTGGAAGCTATGAATTCATGGATGCATTACTTTCAAAAACTAACTCACTTCTCACAGGGAATCCATGCACTAGCTGTTGCCGCTTTGAACACAAATGGTTTTCTTTTGACATATACATGAGTTTGTCTTCCACCTGATGAAGTCTACTTATGACAAATTGAGGCTTTCTCCTCCTTGAAAATTCTGATTTGCCAGAAATGTACCCTTCAAAAATGATCTCAATTATCACTGGGGAACAATGTGCTGGATGCTGCACATCATAACATACAGGGTTCTCTTCTAGTGAAACATGTGTTCTTTGACCGCAGCTGAATAGGCCTATTTGGAACCGAAGGAGTGTTATTCCAACTAGAAAGCCATGGTTTTTAACCAGTATTCCTTTCAAAAATTACCTCAATTCTCATAAGTAAACGATGTCCTAGATGCTCCTGATTCTGCCACAGAGGGTTTAATTTCGAGAGACACAAGTGATTAGTCAACTCAGCAGAGTAGGCCTCTTTGCAGCAAAATGAGCCATTCTCCACCTTTTAAACCTTGATTTGCAGGAAGTACACCATCCAAAACTAATTTAATTACCACAGGGAAATAATGTGCTAGATGCTCCTGGTTCTAACACACATGCTTTTCTTTGAGAGATACATGTGTTTCTTCACCTTACCTGAATAGGCCCATTTGGAACCAAATGAGCATTTCTTCACCTTGAAAATTCAGATAAGAAGAAAGTATTCCTTTCAAAAACCCACTCAATTCTCACAGGTAAACAATGTGCTAGTTGCTCCTGCTGATAACACACACAGTTCGCTTTGCAGTTAGACATCTGTTTCTTCAATAAATAAATAAGCTGATGAAGCTTATTTGGAGCAAAACGAGCCCTTCTCCACCTTGAAAAGTATGAGTTGAAGGCCATATTCCTTTCATAAACTAACTCAATTATCACAGGGAACTAATATGCTAGATTCTGCAGCATCTAACACCGATGATTTTCCTCTGAGAGATACATGTGTTTCTTCTTCTAAGCTGAATAAGTCTATTTGCTACAAATTCAGCCTTCTCCACGTTGAAAATTCTGATTTGCCAGAATTATACCCTTCAAAAACTAACCCATTTCTCACAAGGGAACAGTGTACTACATGCTGCAGCTGCTAATATAGATGTCTCTCTTTGGAGACATACATGACTTTCTTGACCATAGCTGAATCGGCCCATTTGGAACAAAATGAACCTTATTCCAATGTGAAAACTGTGATTTGCAGCAAGTATTCCTTTCTAAAACTAACACAGTTGCTACAGGTAAACAATGTGCTGGAAGCTCTTGATTCTGCCACAGATGCATGTCCTAGGAGAAATATATATGTTTCCTCACCCTAGTTGACTAGGCCTATTTGCAACAAAATGTGCCTTTCTCCACCTTGAAAACTGTGTTTGCAGGAAGTATGCCTTTAAAAACTACCTGAATCCTCACAAAGAAACCAGGTGCTACATGCTGCAGCTAACAATACAGCTGGTTTTTTTTTTTTTTTTTTTGGAGATTTGTGAGCTTCGTTCACTCAGCTAAATAGGCCTATCTGGAACCAATGATCCTTACTCCAACTTAAAAAGTGATTTGCAAAAGGTTTGTCTCTCAAAACTAACTCAATTCTCACAGGGAAACAAGTGGCTGGTTGCTCTTGCTTCTACTACTGATCCTTTTCTTTTGAGAGATACATGTGTCTCGTCAACTCAGCATATGATGCGTATTTGCAATAAAAAGAACCTGTCTCCAAATTCAAAATCTGATTTGCAAGAAGTGCTCCATTCAAAAACTGCCTCAATTTCCACACGGAAACAATGGGCTAGATACTCCTTCTTCTACTACACACAGGTTTCTCTGGAGAGATAGTTGTGTATCATCAACTTAGTTGAATAGGCCTGTTTGTGACAAAATGAGCCATTCTCAACCTTGAAAACTAGGATTAGCAGGAAGTACTCCCTTCCAAAGCGAACTGAGATCTCACAAACGAACAACGTCTAACACAGACGGGTTTTTCCCGAGCCATACATGTGTTTCTTCACGTTTACCGAGTAGGCCTATTTGGAACAACAAAAACCTTTCTCCATCTTGAGAAGTTTGATTTGCAGAAATTATTTCTTTCAAAATCTAATTCAATTCCCATAGTTAAGCAATGTGCTACACGCTCCTGATTCTGTGACAGGAGGTATAATTTCGACAGTTACGTGTGTTTCCCCAAGTCAGAAGAGTAGGTCCATTTGCAACAAACTGAGCCTAAGTCCACCTTGAAAATTCCAATTGGAAGGACGTATTTCTTCAAAAACTAACTCTATTCTCCCAGGGAAACAATGTGATAGATGTTGCAGTTTCTCACATAGCTAGTTTTCTATCGAGAGATACATGTGGTTTTCAACTCTTCTGAATACGCCTACTTGGAGCAAACAGAGCCTATCTCCATACTGGAAATTAGGATTTGCAAGAAGTGTCCTATCCAAGATTTACTCAATTCTCACAGGGGAACAATGTGCTTGTGCTCCACCAGGGAACACAGAAAATTTTCAACCGACAGAAACATCTGTGTATCACCTTAAGAAAACAGGCCTATTTGGAACAAAATGAGCATCTCTTCACCATGAAAATTCAGATTTGAAGTATGTATTCCTATCAATTCTCAACTGGAAACAATGTGCTAGGTGCTCCTGCTCCTAACACGGACGGATTTTTTGCAGATAGAAATGTGTTTCTTGAACTAAGGTGAATAGGCCTATTTGGAACAAAAGGAGCCACTGTCCACCTTGAAAACTATGTATTGAAGGAAAGATTCCTTTCAAAAACTAACTCAGTTACCAGAGGGAAACAATGTGGTAGATGCCACAGCCTCTAACAAAGATGGTTTTCTTTGGAAACCTACATGTGTTTCGTCATCTAAGCTGAAGAAGTCTATTTGCTACAAATTTAGCCTTCTCCACCTTGAAAATTCTGATTTGCCAGAAATATACCCTTCAAAAACTGACTCATTTCTCACAAGGGAGCAATGTACTAGGTGATGCAGCTTTAACAGAGATGCTTCTCTTTGGAGAGATGCATTTGTTTCTTGACTATAGCTGAATAGGCCCATTTGGAACTAAAGGAGACTTATTGCAACGTGAAAACTATGATTGGCAGTAAGTATTCCTTTTAAAAACTAACACAGTTCTCGTAGGTAAACAACGTGCTAGAAGCTCCTGATTCTGCCTCAGATGCTTTTCCTGTGAGAGATACATATGTTTCCTCAACCTAGCTGAATAGGCCTATTTGCAAGAAAATGTGCCTTTCTCCACCTTGAAACCTGTGATTTGTAGGAAGTATTCCTTTCATAAATTACCTGAATTCTCAAAAAGAAACCATGTGCTACATGCTGCAGCTTCTATCATAGCTGGTTTTCTTTCCAGAGATTTATAGTTTCCTCTCCTCAGTTGAATAGGCCTGTCTGGAACCAATGAGCCTTTCTCCAACTTAACAACTGTGATTAGCAGGTTGTATTTGTTTCAAAAACTAACTCAATTCTCACAGGGAAACAAAGTGCTGGTTGCTCCTGCTTCTAATATACATGGTTTTCTTTCCAGAGGTACATGTGGTTCAAAACCTCAGCATAAGATGCCTATTTGAAGCAAAAAGATCCTCTCTTCAACTTCAAAAATCTGATTCGGAGGAAGTGTTTCAATCAAACACTACCTCAATTTTCACATGGAAACAATGGGCTAGATGCTCTTTCTTCTATTACACACGGTTTTCTTTTGAGAGATAAATGTGTTTCACCAACAGAGCTGAGTAGGGCTGTTTGCAACAAAATGCGCCTTTCTCAATCTTGACAACTATGGTTTCCAGGAAGCACTCCATTCCAAACCGAACTGAGATCTCACAAAGGAACAACGTGTGACATTCTGCAAAGTCTAACACAGACGTTTGTTTTCTGAGACCTACATGTGTTTCTTCAACTTGTCTGAATAAGGCCTATTTGGAAGAAAATGTGCATTTCTTCACCTTCTAAATTCAGATTGGAAGTAAGTATTCCTTTCCAAAGCTGCTTGATCCTCTCAGGGAAACAATGTGCTAGTTGCTCCTGCTCCTAACTCAGACGGTTTTCATTTCAGATATACATGTGTTTCTTCAACTAAGCTGCATAGGCCTATTTGGAACAAAATGAGCCTTTCTAAACCTTGGAAGCTATGAATTCATGGATGCATTACTTTCAAAAACTAACTCACTTCTCACAGGGAATCCATGCACTAGCTGTTGCCGCTTTGAACACAAATGGTTTTCTTTTGACATATACATGAGTTTGTCTTCCACCTGATGAAGTCTACTTATGACAAATTGAGGCTTTCTCCTCCTTGAAAATTCTGATTTGCCAGAAATGTACCCTTCAAAAATGATCTCAATTATCACTGGGGAACAATGTGCTGGATGCTGCACATCATAACATACAGGGTTCTCTTCTAGTGAAACATGTGTTCTTTGACCGCAGCTGAATAGGCCTATTTGGAACCGAAGGAGTGTTATTCCAACTAGAAAGCCATGGTTTTTAACCAGTATTCCTTTCAAAAATTACCTCAATTCTCATAAGTAAACGATGTCCTAGATGCTCCTGATTCTGCCACAGAGGGTTTAATTTCGAGAGACACAAGTGATTAGTCAACTCAGCAGAGTAGGCCTCTTTGCAGCAAAATGAGCCATTCTCCACCTTTTAAACCTTGATTTGCAGGAAGTACACCATCCAAAACTAATTTAATTACCACAGGGAAATAATGTGCTAGATGCTCCTGGTTCTAACACACATGCTTTTCTTTGAGAGATACATGTGTTTCTTCACCTTACCTGAATAGGCCCATTTGGAACCAAATGAGCATTTCTTCACCTTGAAAATTCAGATAAGAAGAAAGTATTCCTTTCAAAAACCCACTCAATTCTCACAGGTAAACAATGTGCTAGTTGCTCCTGCTGATAACACACACAGTTCGCTTTGCAGTTAGACATCTGTTTCTTCAATAAATAAATAAGCTGATGAAGCTTATTTGGAGCAAAACGAGCCCTTCTCCACCTTGAAAAGTATGAGTTGAAGGCCATATTCCTTTCATAAACTAACTCAATTATCACAGGGAACTAATATGCTAGATTCTGCAGCATCTAACACCGATGATTTTCCTCTGAGAGATACATGTGTTTCTTCTTCTAAGCTGAATAAGTCTATTTGCTACAAATTCAGCCTTCTCCACGTTGAAAATTCTGATTTGCCAGAATTATACCCTTCAAAAACTAACCCATTTCTCACAAGGGAACAGTGTACTACATGCTGCAGCTGCTAATATAGATGTCTCTCTTTGGAGACATACATGACTTTCTTGACTATAGCTGAATCGGCCCATTTGGAACAAAATGAACCTTATTCCAATGTGAAAACTGTGATTTGCAGCAAGTATTCCTTTCTAAAACTAACACAGTTGCTACAGGTAAACAATGTGCTGGAAGCTCTTGATTCTGCCACAGATGCATGTCCTAGGAGAAATATATATGTTTCCTCACCCTAGTTGACTAGGCCTATTTGCAACAAAATGTGCCTTTCTCCACCTTGAAAACTGTGTTTGCAGGAAGTATGCCTTTAAAAACTACCTGAATCCTCACAAAGAAACCAGGTGCTACATGCTGCAGCTAACAATACAGCTGGTTTTTTTTTTTTTTTTTTTGGAGATTTGTGAGCTTCGTTCACTCAGCTAAATAGGCCTATCTGGAACCAATGATCCTTACTCCAACTTAAAAAGTGATTTGCAAAAGGTTTGTCTCTCAAAACTAACTCAATTCTCACAGGGAAACAAGTGGCTGGTTGCTCTTGCTTCTACTACTGATCCTTTTCTTTTGAGAGATACATGTGTCTCGTCAACTCAGCATATGATGCGTATTTGCAATAAAAAGAACCTGTCTCCAAATTCAAAATCTGATTTGCAAGAAGTGCTCCATTCAAAAACTGCCTCAATTTCCACACGGAAACAATGGGCTAGATACTCCTTCTTCTACTACACACAGGTTTCTCTGGAGAGATAGTTGTGTATCATCAACTTAGTTGAATAGGCCTGTTTGTGACAAAATGAGCCATTCTCAACCTTGAAAACTAGGATTAGCAGGAAGTACTCCCTTCCAAAGCGAACTGAGATCTCACAAACGAACAACGTCTAACACAGACGGGTTTTTCCCGAGCCATACATGTGTTTCTTCACGTTTACCGAGTAGGCCTATTTGGAACAACAAAAACCTTTCTCCATCTTGAGAAGTTTGATTTGCAGAAATTATTTCTTTCAAAATCTAATTCAATTCCCATAGTTAAGCAATGTGCTACACGCTCCTGATTCTGTGACAGGAGGTATAATTTCGACAGTTACGTGTGTTTCCCCAAGTCAGAAGAGTAGGTCCATTTGCAACAAACTGAGCCTAAGTCCACCTTGAAAATTCCAATTGGAAGGACGTATTTCTTCAAAAACTAACTCTATTCTCCCAGGGAAACAATGTGATAGATGTTGCAGTTTCTCACATAGCTGGTTTTCTATCGAGAGATACATGTGGTTTTCAACTCTTCTGAATACGCCTACTTGGAGCAAACAGAGCCTATCTCCATACTGGAAATTAGGATTTGCAAGAAGTGTCCTATCCAAGATTTACTCAATTCTCACAGGGGAACAATGTGCTTGTGCTCCACCAGGGAACACAGAAAATTTTCAACCGACAGAAACATCTGTGTATCACCTTAAGAAAACAGGCCTATTTGGAACAAAATGAGCATCTCTTCACCATGAAAATTCAGATTTGAAGTATGTATTCCTATCAATTCTCAACTGGAAACAATGTGCTAGGTGCTCCTGCTCCTAACACGGACGGATTTTTTGCAGATAGAAATGTGTTTCTTGAACTAAGCTGAATAGGCCTATTTGGAACAAAAGGAGCCACTGTCCACCTTGAAAACTATGTATTGAAGGAAAGATTCCTTTCAAAAACTAACTCAGTTACCACAGGGAAACAATGTGGTAGATGCCACAGCCTCTAACAAAGATGGTTTTCTTTGGAAACCTACATGTGTTTCGTCATCTAAGCTGAAGAAGTCTATTTGCTACAAATTTAGCCTTCTCCACCTTGAAAATTCTGATTTGCCAGAAATATACCCTTCAAAAACTGACTCATTTCTCACAAGGGAGCAATGTACTAGGTGATGCAGCTTTAACAGAGATGCTTCTCTTTGGAGAGATGCATTTGTTTCTTGACTATAGCTGAATAGGCCCATTTGGAACTAAAGGAGACTTATTGCAACGTGAAAACTATGATTGGCAGTAAGTATTCCTTTTAAAAACTAACACAGTTCTCGTAGGTAAACAACGTGCTAGAAGCTCCTGATTCTGCCTCAGATGCTTTTCCTGTGAGAGATACATATGTTTCCTCAACCTAGCTGAATAGGCCTATTTGCAAGAAAATGTGCCTTTCTCCACCTTGAAACCTGTGATTTGTAGGAAGTATTCCTTTCATAAATTACCTGAATTCTCAAAAAGAAACCATGTGCTACATGCTGCAGCTTCTATCATAGCTGGTTTTCTTTCCAGAGATTTATAGTTTCCTCTCCTCAGTTGAATAGGCCTGTCTGGAACCAATGAGCCTTTCTCCAACTTAACAACTGTGATTAGCAGGTTGTATTTGTTTCAAAAACTAACTCAATTCTCACAGGGAAACAAAGTGCTGGTTGCTCCTGCTTCTAATATACATGGTTTTCTTTCCAGAGGTACATGTGGTTCAAAACCTCAGCATAAGATGCCTATTTGAAGCAAAAAGATCCTCTCTTCAACTTCAAAAATCTGATTCGGAGGAAGTGTTTCAATCAAACACTACCTCAATTTTCACATGGAAACAATGGGCTAGATGCTCTTTCTTCTATTACACACGGTTTTCTTTTGAGAGATAAATGTGTTTCACCAACAGAGCTGAGTAGGGCTGTTTGCAACAAAATGCGCCTTTCTCAATCTTGACAACTATGGTTTCCAGGAAGCACTCCATTCCAAACCGAACTGAGATCTCACAAAGGAACAACGTGTGACATTCTGCAAAGTCTAACACAGACGTTTGTTTTCTGAGACCTACATGTGTTTCTTCAACTTGTCTGAATAAGGCCTATTTGGAAGAAAATGTGCATTTCTTCACCTTCTAAATTCAGATTGGAAGTAAGTATTCCTTTCCAAAGCTACTTGATCCTCACAGGGAAACAATGTGCTAGTTGCTCCTGCTCCTAACACAGACGGTTTTCATTTCAGATATACATGTGTTTCTTCAACTAAGCTGCATAGGCCTATTTGGAACAAAATGAGCCTTTCTAAACCTTGGAAGCTATGAATTCATGGATGTATTACTTTCAAAAACTAACTCACTTCTCACAGGGAATCCATGCACTAGCTGTTGCCGCTTTGAACACAAATGGTTTTCTTTTGACATATACATGAGTTTGTCTTCCACCTGATGAAGTCTACTTATGACAAATTGAGGCTTTCTCCTCCTTGAAAATTCTGATTTGCCCGAAATGTACCCTTCAAAAATGATCTCAATTATCACTGGGGAACAATGTGCTGGATGCTGCACATCATAACATACAGGGTTCTCTTCTAGTGAAACATGTGTTCTTTGACCGCAGCTGAATAGGCCTATTTGGAACCGAAGGAGTGTTATTCCAACTAGAAAGCCATGGTTTTTAACCAGTATTCCTTTCAAAAATTACCTCAATTCTCATAAGTAAACGATGTCCTAGATGCTCCTGATTCTGCCACAGAGGGTTTAATTTCGAGAGACACAAGTGATTAGTCAACTCAGCAGAGTAGGCCTCTTTGCAGCAAAATGAGCCATTCTCCACCTTTTAAACCTTGATTTGCAGGAAGTACACCATCCAAAACTAATTTAATTACCACAGGGAAATAATGTGCTAGATGCTCCTGGTTCTAACACACATGCTTTTCTTTGAGAGATACATGTGTTTCTTCACCTTACCTGAATAGGCCCATTTGGAACCAAATGAGCATTTCTTCACCTTGAAAATTCAGATAAGAAGAAAGTATTCCTTTCAAAAACCCACTCAATTCTCACAGGTAAACAATGTGCTAGTTGCTCCTGCTGATAACACACACAGTTCGCTTTGCAGTTAGACATCTGTTTCTTCAATAAATAAATAAGCTGATGAAGCTTATTTGGAGCAAAACGAGCCCTTCTCCACCTTGAAAAGTATGAGTTGAAGGCCATATTCCTTTCATAAACTAACTCAATTATCACAGGGAACTAATATGCTAGATTCTGCAGCATCTAACACCGATGATTTTCCTCTGAGAGATACATGTGTTTCTTCTTCTAAGCTGAATAAGTCTATTTGCTACAAATTCAGCCTTCTCCACGTTGAAAATTCTGATTTGCCAGAATTATACCCTTCAAAAACTAACCCATTTCTCACAAGGGAACAGTGTACTACATGCTGCAGCTGCTAATATAGATGTCTCTCTTTGGAGACATACATGACTTTCTTGACTATAGCTGAATCGGCCCATTTGGAACAAAATGAACCTTATTCCAATGTGAAAACTGTGATTTGCAGCAAGTATTCCTTTCTAAAACTAACACAGTTGCTACAGGTAAACAATGTGCTGGAAGCTCTTGATTCTGCCACAGATGCATGTCCTAGGAGAAATATATATGTTTCCTCACCCTAGTTGACTAGGCCTATTTGCAACAAAATGTGCCTTTCTCCACCTTGAAAACTGTGTTTGCAGGAAGTATGCCTTTAAAAACTACCTGAATCCTCACAAAGAAACCAGGTGCTACATGCTGCAGCTAACAATACAGCTGGTTTTTTTTTTTTTTTTTTTGGAGATTTGTGAGCTTCGTTCACTCAGCTAAATAGGCCTATCTGGAACCAATGATCCTTACTCCAACTTAAAAAGTGATTTGCAAAAGGTTTGTCTCTCAAAACTAACTCAATTCTCACAGGGAAACAAGTGGCTGGTTGCTCTTGCTTCTACTACTGATCCTTTTCTTTTGAGAGATACATGTGTCTCGTCAACTCAGCATATGATGCGTATTTGCAATAAAAAGAACCTGTCTCCAAATTCAAAATCTGATTTGCAAGAAGTGCTCCATTCAAAAACTGCCTCAATTTCCACACGGAAACAATGGGCTAGATACTCCTTCTTCTACTACACACAGGTTTCTCTGGAGAGATAGTTGTGTATCATCAACTTAGTTGAATAGGCCTGTTTGTGACAAAATGAGCCATTCTCAACCTTGAAAACTAGGATTAGCAGGAAGTACTCCCTTCCAAAGCGAACTGAGATCTCACAAACGAACAACGTCTAACACAGACGGGTTTTTCCCGAGCCATACATGTGTTTCTTCACGTTTACCGAGTAGGCCTATTTGGAACAACAAAAACCTTTCTCCATCTTGAGAAGTTTGATTTGCAGAAATTATTTCTTTCAAAATCTAATTCAATTCCCATAGTTAAGCAATGTGCTACACGCTCCTGATTCTGTGACAGGAGGTATAATTTCGACAGTTACGTGTGTTTCCCCAAGTCAGAAGAGTAGGTCCATTTGCAACAAACTGAGCCTAAGTCCACCTTGAAAATTCCAATTGGAAGGACGTATTTCTTCAAAAACTAACTCTATTCTCCCAGGGAAACAATGTGATAGATGTTGCAGTTTCTCACATAGCTGGTTTTCTATCGAGAGATACATGTGGTTTTCAACTCTTCTGAATACGCCTACTTGGAGCAAACAGAGCCTATCTCCATACTGGAAATTAGGATTTGCAAGAAGTGTCCTATCCAAGATTTACTCAATTCTCACAGGGGAACAATGTGCTTGTGCTCCACCAGGGAACACAGAAAATTTTCAACCGACAGAAACATCTGTGTATCACCTTAAGAAAACAGGCCTATTTGGAACAAAATGAGCATCTCTTCACCATGAAAATTCAGATTTGAAGTATGTATTCCTATCAATTCTCAACTGGAAACAATGTGCTAGGTGCTCCTGCTCCTAACACGGACGGATTTTTTGCAGATAGAAATGTGTTTCTTGAACTAAGCTGAATAGGCCTATTTGGAACAAAAGGAGCCACTGTCCACCTTGAAAACTATGTATTGAAGGAAAGATTCCTTTCAAAAACTAACTCAGTTACCACAGGGAAACAATGTGGTAGATGCCACAGCCTCTAACAAAGATGGTTTTCTTTGGAAACCTACATGTGTTTCGTCATCTAAGCTGAAGAAGTCTATTTGCTACAAATTTAGCCTTCTCCACCTTGAAAATTCTGATTTGCCAGAAATATACCCTTCAAAAACTGACTCATTTCTCACAAGGGAGCAATGTACTAGGTGATGCAGCTTTAACAGAGATGCTTCTCTTTGGAGAGATGCATTTGTTTCTTGACTATAGCTGAATAGGCCCATTTGGAACTAAAGGAGACTTATTGCAACGTGAAAACTATGATTGGCAGTAAGTATTCCTTTTAAAAACTAACACAGTTCTCGTAGGTAAACAACGTGCTAGAAGCTCCTGATTCTGCCTCAGATGCTTTTCCTGTGAGAGATACATATGTTTCCTCAACCTAGCTGAATAGGCCTATTTGCAAGAAAATGTGCCTTTCTCCACCTTGAAACCTGTGATTTGTAGGAAGTATTCCTTTCATAAATTACCTGAATTCTCAAAAAGAAACCATGTGCTACATGCTGCAGCTTCTATCATAGCTGGTTTTCTTTCCAGAGATTTATAGTTTCCTCTCCTCAGTTGAATAGGCCTGTCTGGAACCAATGAGCCTTTCTCCAACTTAACAACTGTGATTAGCAGGTTGTATTTGTTTCAAAAACTAACTCAATTCTCACAGGGAAACAAAGTGCTGGTTGCTCCTGCTTCTAATATACATGGTTTTCTTTCCAGAGGTACATGTGGTTCAAAACCTCAGCATAAGATGCCTATTTGAAGCAAAAAGATCCTCTCTTCAACTTCAAAAATCTGATTCGGAGGAAGTGTTTCAATCAAACACTACCTCAATTTTCACATGGAAACAATGGGCTAGATGCTCTTTCTTCTATTACACACGGTTTTCTTTTGAGAGATAAATGTGTTTCACCAACAGAGCTGAGTAGGGCTGTTTGCAACAAAATGCGCCTTTCTCAATCTTGACAACTATGGTTTCCAGGAAGCACTCCATTCCAAACCGAACTGAGATCTCACAAAGGAACAACGTGTGACATTCTGCAAAGTCTAACACAGACGTTTGTTTTCTGAGACCTACATGTGTTTCTTCAACTTGTCTGAATAAGGCCTATTTGGAAGAAAATGTGCATTTCTTCACCTTCTAAATTCAGATTGGAAGTAAGTATTCCTTTCCAAAGCTACTTGATCCTCACAGGGAAACAATGTGCTAGTTGCTCCTGCTCCTAACACAGACGGTTTTCATTTCAGATATACATGTGTTTCTTCAACTAAGCTGCATAGGCCTATTTGGAACAAAATGAGCCTTTCTAAACCTTGGAAGCTATGAATTCATGGATGTATTACTTTCAAAAACTAACTCACTTCTCACAGGGAATCCATGCACTAGCTGTTGCCGCTTTGAACACAAATGGTTTTCTTTTGACATATACATGAGTTTGTCTTCCACCTGATGAAGTCTACTTATGACAAATTGAGGCTTTCTCCTCCTTGAAAATTCTGATTTGCCCGAAATGTACCCTTCGAAAATGATCTCAATTATCACTGGGGAACAATGTGCTGGATGCTGCACATCATAACATACAGGGTTCTCTTCTAGTGAAACATGTGTTCTTTGACCGCAGCTGAATAGGCCTATTTGGAACCGAAGGAGTGTTATTCCAACTAGAAAGCCATGGTTTTTAACCAGTATTCCTTTCAAAAATTACTTCAATTCTCATAAGTAAACGATGTCCTAGATGCTCCTGATTCTGCCACAGAGGGTTTAATTTCGAGAGACACAAGTGATTAGTCAACTCAGCAGAGTAGTCCTCTTTGCAGCAAAATGAGCCATTCTCCACCTTTTAAACCTTGATTTGCAGGAAGTACACCATCCAAAACTAATTTAATTACCACAGGGAAATAATGTGCTAGATGCTCCTGGTTCTAACACACATGCTTTTCTTTGAGAGATACATGTGTTTCTTCACCTTACCTGAATAGGCCCATTTGGAACCAAATGAGCATTTCTTCACCTTGAAAATTCAGATAAGAAGAAAGTATTCCTTTCAAAAACCCACTCAATTCTCACAGGTAAACAATGTGCTAGTTGCTCCTGCTGATAACACACACAGTTTGCTTTGCAGTTAGACATGTGTTTCTTCAATAAATAAATAAGCTGATGAAGCTTATTTGGAGCAAAACGAGCCTTTCTCCACCTTGAAAAGTATGAATTGAAGGCCATATTCCTTTCATAAACTAACTCAATTATCACAGGGAACTAATATGCTAGATTCTGCAGCATCTAACACCGATGATTTTCCTCTGAGAGATACATGTGTTTCTTCTTCTAAGCTGAATAAGTCTATTTGCTACAAATTCAGCCTTCTCCACGTTGAAAATTCTGATTTGCCAGAATTATACCCTTCAAAAACTAACCCATTTCTCACAAGGGAACAGTGTACTACATGCTGCAGCTGCTAATATAGATGTCTCTCTTTGGAGACATACATGACTTTCTTGACCATAGCTGAATCGGCCCATTTGGAACAAAATGAACCTTATTCCAATGTGAAAACTGTGATTTGCCTCAAGTATTCCTTTCTAAAACTAACACAGTTCCTACAGGTAAACAATGTGCTGGAAGCTCTTGATTCTGCCACAGATGCATGTCCTAGGAGAAATATATATGTTTCCTCACCCTAGTTGACTAGGCCTATTTGCAACAAAATGTGCCTTTCTCCACCTTGAAAACTGTGTTTGCAGGAAGTATGCCTTTAAAAAACTAACTGAATCCTCACAAAGAAACCAGGTGCTACATGCTGCAGCTAACAATACAGCTGGTTTTTTTTTTTTTTTTTTTTTTGGAGATTTGTGAGCTTCGTTCACTCAGCTGAATAGGCCTATCTGGAACCAATGATCCTTACTCCAACTTAAAAAGTGATTTGCAAAAGGTTTGTCTCTCAAAACTAACTCAATTCTCACAGGGAAACAAGTGGCTGGTTGCTCTTGCTTCTACTACTGATCCTTTTCTTTTGAGAGATACATGTGTCTCGTCAACTCAGCATATGATGCGTATTTGCAATAAAAAGAACCTGTCTCCAAATTCAAAATCTGATTTGCAGGAAGTGCTCCATTCAAAAACTGCCTCAATTTCCACACGGAAACAATGGGCTAGATACTCCTTCTTCTACTACACACAGGTTTCTCTGGAGAGATAGTTGTGTATCATCAACTTAGTTGAATAGGCCTGTTTGTGACAAAATGAGCCATTCTCAACCTTGAAAACTAGGATTAGCAGGAAGTACTCCCTTCCAAAGCGAACTGAGATCTCACAAACGAACAACGTCTAACACAGACGGGTTTTTCCCGAGCCATACATGTGTTTCTTCACGTTTACCGAGTAGGCCTATTTGGAACAACAAAAACCTTTCTCCATCTTGAGAAGTTTGATTTGCAGAAATTATTTCTTTCAAAATCTAATTCAATTCCCATAGTTAAGCAATGTGCTACACGCTCCTGATTCTGTGACAGGAGGTATAATTTCGACAGTTACGTGTGTTTCCCCAAGTCAGAAGAGTAGGTCCATTTGCAACAAACTGAGCCTAAGTCCACCTTGAAAATTCCAATTGGAAGGACGTATTTCTTCAAAAACTAACTCTATTCTCCCAGGGAAACAATGTGATAGATGTTGCAGTTTCTCACATAGCTGGTTTTCTATCGAGAGATACATGTGGTTTTCAACTCTTCTGAATACGCCTACTTGGAGCAAACAGAGCCTATCTCCATACTGGAAATTAGGATTTGCAAGAAGTGTCCTATCCAAGATTTACTCAATTCTCACAGGGGAACAATGTGCTTGTGCTCCACCAGGGAACACAGAAAATTTTCAACCGACAGAAACATCTGTGTATCACCTTAAGAAAACAGGCCTATTTGGAACAAAATGAGCATCTCTTCACCATGAAAATTCAGATTTGAAGTATGTATTCCTATCAATTCTCAACTGGAAACAATGTGCTAGGTGCTCCTGCTCCTAACACGGACAGATTTTTTGCAGATAGAAATGTGTTTCTTGAACTAAGCTGAATAGGCCTATTTGGAACAAAAGGAGCCACTGTCCACCTTGAAAACTATGTATTGAAGGAAAGATTCCTTTCAAAAACTAACTCAGTTACCAGAGGGAAACAATGTGGTAGATGCCACAGCCTCTAACAAAGATGGTTTTCTTTGGAAACCTACATGTGTTTCGTCATCTAAGCTGAAGAAGTCTATTTGCTACAAATTTAGCCTTCTCCACCTTGAAAATTCTGATTTGCCAGAAATATACCCTTCAAAAACTGACTCATTTCTCACAAGGGAGCAATGTACTAGGTGATGCAGCTTTAACATAGATGCTTCTCTTTGGAGAGATGCATTTGTTTCTTGACTATAGCTGAATAGGCCCATTTGGAACTAAAGGAGCCTTATTGCAACTAGAAAACTATGATTGGCAGTAAGTATTCCTTTTAAAAACTAACACAGTTCTCGTAGGTAAACAACGTGCTAGAAGCTCCTGATTCTGCCTCAGATGCTTTTCCTGTGAGAGATACATATGTTTCCTCAACCTAGCTGAATAGGCCTATTTGCAAGAAAATGTGACTTTCTCCACCTTGAAACCTGTTATTTGCAGGAAGTATTCCTTTCATAAATTACCTGAATTCTCAAAAACAAACCATGTGCTACATGCTGCAGCTTCTATCATAGCTGGTTTTCTTTCCAGAGATTTATAGTTTCCTCTCCTCAGTTGAATAGGCCTGTCTGGAACCAATGAGCCTTTCTCCAACTTAACAACTGTGATTAGCAGGTAGTATTTGTTTCAAGAACTAACTCAATTCTCACAGGGAAACAATGTGCTGGTTGCTCCTGCTTCTAACACACATGGTTTTCTTTCCAGAGGTACATGTGGTTCAAAACCTCAGCATAAGATGCCTATTTGAAGCAAAAAGATCCTCTCTTCAACTACAAAAATCTGATTCGGAGGAAGTGTTTCAATCAAACACTACCTCAATTTTCACATGGAAACAATGGGCTAGATGCTCTTTCTTCTATTACACACGGTTTTCTTTTGAGAGATAAATGTGTTTCACCAACAGAGCTGAGTAGGGCTGTTTGCAACAAAATGAGCCTTTCTCAATCTTGACAACTATGGTTTCCAGGAAGCACTCCATTCCAAACCGAACTGAGATCTCACAAAGGAACAACGTGTGACATTCTGCAAAGTCTAACACAGACGTTTGTTTTCTGAGACCTACATGTGTTTCTTCAACTTGTCTGAATAAGGCCTATTTGGAAGAAAATGAGCATTTCTTCACCTTCTAAATTCAGATTGGAAGTAAGTATTCCTTTCCAAAGCTACTTGATCCTCACAGGGAAACAATGTGCTAGTTGCTCCTGCTCCTAACACAGACGGTTTTCCTTTCAGATATACATGTGTTTCTTTAACTAAGCTGCATAGGCCTATTTGGAACAAAATGAGCCTTTCTAAACCTTGGAAGCTATGAATTCATGGATGCATTACTTTCAAAAACTAACTCACTTCTCACAGGGAATCCATGCACTAGCTGTTGCCGCTTTGAACACAAATGGTTTTCTTTTGACATATACATGAGTTTGTCTTCCACCTGATGAATTCTACTTATGACAAATTGAGGCTTTCTCCTCCTTGAAAATTCTGATTTGCCAGAAATGTACCCTTCAAAAATGATCTCAATTATCACTGGGGAACAATGTGCTGGATGCTGCACATCATAACATACAGGGTTCTCTTCTAGTGAAACATGTGTTCTTTGACCGCAGCTGAATAGGCCTATTTGGAACCGAAGGAGTGTTATTCCAACTAGAAAGCCATGGTTTTTAACCAGTATTCCTTTCAAAAAGTACCTCAATTCTCATAAGTAAACAATGTCCTAGATGCTCCTGATTCTGCCACAGAGGGTTTAATTTCGAGAGACACAAGTGTTTAGTCACCTCAGCAGAGTAGGCCTCTTTGCAGCAAAATGAGCCATTCTCCACCTTTTAAACCTTGATTTGCAGGAAGTACACCATCCAAAACTAATTTAATTACCACAGGGAAATAATGTGCTAGATGCTCCTGGTTCTAACACACGTGCTTTTCTTTGAGAGATACATGTGTTTCTTCACCTTACCTGAATAGGCCCATTTGGAACCAAATGAGCATTTCTTCACCTTGAAAATTCAGATAAGAAGAAAGTATTCCTTTCAAAAACCCACTCAATTCTCACAGGTAAACAATGTGCTAGTTGCTCCTGCTGATAACACACACAGTTTGCTTTGCAGTTAGACATGTGTTTCTTCAATAAATAAATAAGCTGATGAAGCTTATTTGGAGCAAAACGAGCCTTTCTCCACCTTGAAAAGTATGAATTGAAGGCCATATTCCTTTCATAAACTAACTCAATTATCACAGGGAACTAATATGCTAGATTCTGCAGCATCTAACACCGATGATTTTCCTCTGAGAGATACATGTGTTTCTTCTTCTAAGCTGAATAAGTCTATTTGCTACAAATTCAGCCTTCTCCACGTTGAAAATTCTGATTTGCCAGAATTATACCCTTCAAAAACTAACCCATTTCTCACAAGGGAACAGTGTACTACATGCTGCAGCTGCTAATATAGATGTCTCTCTTTGGAGACATACATGACTTTCTTGACCATAGCTGAATCGGCCCATTTCTAACAAAATGAACCTTATTCCAATGTGAAAACTGTGATTTGCAGCAAGTATTCCTTTCTAAAACTAACACAGTTCCTACAGGTAAACAATGTGCTGGAAGCTCTTGATTCTGCCACAGATGCATGTCCTAGGAGAAATATATATGTTTCCTCACCCTAGTTGACTAGGCCTATTTGCAACAAAATGTGCCTTTCTCCACCTTGAAAACTGTGTTTGCAGGAAGTATGCCTTTAAAAAACTAACTGAATCCTCACAAAGAAACCAGGTGCTACATGCTGCAGCTAACAATACAGCTGGTTTTTTTTTTTTTTTTTTTTTTGGAGATTTGTGAGCTTCGTTCACTCAGCTGAATAGGCCTATCTGGAACCAATGATCCTTACTCCAACTTAAAAAGTGATTTGCAAAAGGTTTGTCTCTCAAAACTAACTCAATTCTCACAGGGAAACAAGTGGCTGGTTGCTCTTGCTTCTACTACTGATCCTTTTCTTTTGAGAGATACATGTGTCTCGTCAACTCAGCATATGATGCGTATTTGCAATAAAAAGAACCTGTCTCCAAATTCAAAATCTGATTTGCAGGAAGTGCTCCATTCAAAAACTGCCTCAATTTCCACACGGAAACAATGGGCTAGATACTCCTTCTTCTACTACACACAGGTTTCTCTGGAGAGATAGTTGTGTATCATCAACTTAGTTGAATAGGCCTGTTTGTGACAAAATGAGCCATTCTCAACCTTGAAAACTAGGATTAGCAGGAAGTACTCCCTTCCAAAGCGAACTGAGATCTCACAAACGAACAACGTCTAACACAGACGGGTTTTTCCCGAGCCATACATGTGTTTCTTCACGTTTACCGAGTCGGCCTATTTGGAACAACAAAAACCTTTCTCCATCTTGAGAAGTTTGATTTGCAGAAATTATTTCTTTCAAAATCTAATTCAATTCCCATAGTTAAGCAATGTGCTACACGCTCCTGATTCTGTGACAGGAGGTATAATTTCGACAGTTACGTGTGTTTCCCCAAGTCAGAAGAGTAGGTCCATTTGCAACAAACTGAGCCTAAGTCCACCTTGAAAATTCCAATTGGAAGGACGTATTTCTTCAAAAACTAACTCTATTCTCCCAGGGAAACAATGTGATAGATGTTGCAGTTTCTCACATAGCTGGTTTTCTATCGAGAGATACATGTGGTTTTCAACTCTTCTGAATACGCCTACTTGGAGCAAACAGAGCCTATCTCCATACTGGAAATTAGGATTTGCAAGAAGTGTCCTATCCAAGATTTACTCAATTCTCACAGGGGAACAATGTGCTTGTGCTCCACCAGGGAACACAGAAAATTTTCAACCGACAGAAACATCTGTGTATCACCTTAAGAAAACAGGCCTATTTGGAACAAAATGAGCATCTCTTCACCATGAAAATTCAGATTTGAAGTATGTATTCCTATCAATTCTCAACTGGAAACAATGTGCTAGGTGCTCCTGCTCCTAACACGGACGGATTTTTTGCAGATAGAAATGTGTTTCTTGAACTAAGCTGAATAGGCCTATTTGGAACAAAAGGAGCCACTGTCCACCTTGAAAACTATGAATTGAAGGTAAGATTCCTTTCAAAAACTAACTCAGTTACCACAGGGAAACAATGTGGTAGATGAGACAGCCTCTGACAACGATGGTTTCCTTTGGAAACCTTCATGTGTTTCGTCATCTAAGCTGAATAAGTCTATTTGCTACAAATTTAGCCTTCTCCACCTTGAAAATTCTGATTTGCCAGAAATATACCCTTCAAAAACTGACTCATTTCTCACAAGGGAGCAATGTACTAGGTGATGCAGCTTTAACATAGATGCTTCTCTTTGGAGAGATGCATTTGTTTCTTGACTATCGCTGAATAGGCCCATTTGGAACCAAAGGAGCCTTATTGCAACTTGAAAACTATGATTGGCAGTAAGTATTCCTTTCAAAAACTAACACAGTTCTCGTAGGTAAACAATGTGCTAGAAGCTCCTGATTCTGCCTCAGATGCTTTTCCTGTGAGTGATACATATGTTTCCTCAACCTAGCTGAATAGGCCTATTTACAAGAAAATGTGCCTTTCTCCACCTTGAAACCTGTGATTTGCAGGAAGTATTCCTTTCATAAATAACCTGAATTCTCAAAAAGAAACCATGTGCTACATGCTGCAGCTTCTATCATAGCTGGTTTTCTTTCCAGAGATTTATAGTTTCCTCTCCTCAGTTGAATAGGCCTGTCTGGAACCAATGAGCCTTTCTCCAACTTAACAACTGTGATTAGCAGGTAGTATTTGTTTCAAGAACTAACTCAATTCTCACAGGGAAACAATGTGCTGGTTGCTCCTGCTTCTAACACACATGGTTTTCTTTCCAGAGGTACATGTGGTTCAAAACCTCAGCATAAGATGCCTATTTGAAGCAAAAAGATCCTCTCTTCAACTACAAAAATCTGATTCGGAGGAAGTGTTTCAATCAAACACTACCTCAATTTTCACATGGAAACAATGGGCTAGATGCTCTTTCTTCTATTACACACGGTTTTCTTTTGAGAGATAAATGTGTTTCACCAACAGAGCTGAGTAGGGCTGTTTGCAACAAAATGAGCCTTTCTCAATCTTGACAACTATGGTTTCCAGGAAGCACTCCATTCCAAACCGAACTGAGATCTCACAAAGGAACAACGTGTGACATTCTGCAAAGTCTAACACAGACGTTTGTTTTCTGAGACCTACATGTGTTTCTTCAACTTGTCTGAATAAGGCCTATTTGGAAGAAAATGAGCATTTCTTCACCTTCTAAATTCAGATTGGAAGTAAGTATTCCTTTCCAAAGCTACTTGATCCTCACAGGGAAACAATGTGCTAGTTGCTCCTGCTCCTAACACAGACGGTTTTCCTTTCAGATATACATGTGTTTCTTCAACTAAGCTGCATAGGCCTATTTGGAACAAAATGAGCCTTTCTAAACCTTGGAAGCTATGAATTCATGGATGCATTACTTTCAAAAACTAACTCACTTCTCACAGGGAATCCATGCACTAGCTGTTGCCGCTTTGAACACAAATGGTTTTCTTTTGACATATACATGAGTTTGTCTTCCACCTGATGAAGTCTACTTATGACAAATTGAGGCTTTCTCCTCCTTGAAAATTCTGATTTGCCAGAAATGTACCCTTCAAAAATGATCTCAATTATCACTGGGGAACAATGTGCTGGATGCTGCACATCATAACATACAGGGTTCTCTTCTAGTGAAACATGTGTTCTTTGACCGCAGCTGAATAGGCCTATTTGGAACCGAAGGAGTGTTATTCCAACTAGAAAGCCATGGTTTTTAACCAGTATTCCTTTCAAAAAGTACCTCAATTCTCATAAGTAAACAATGTCCTAGATGCTCCTGATTCTGCCACAGAGGGTTTAATTTCGAGAGACACAAGTGTTTAGTCACCTCAGCAGAGTAGGCCTCTTTGCAGCAAAATGAGCCATTCTCCACCTTTTAAACCTTGATTTGCAGGAAGTACACCATCCAAAACTAATTTAATTACCACAGGGAAATAATGTGCTAGATGCTCCTGGTTCTAACACACATGCTTTTCTTTGAGAGATACATGTGTTTCTTCACCTTACCTGAATAGGCCCATTTGGAACCAAATGAGCATTTCTTCACCTTGAAAATTCAGATAAGAAGAAAGTATTCCTTTCAAAAATCCACTCAATTCTCACAGGTAAACAATGTGCTAGTTGCTCCTGCTGATAACACACACAGTTTGCTTTGCAGTTAGACATGTGTTTCTTCAATAAATAAATAAGCTGATGAAGCTTATTTGGAGCAAAACGAGCCTTTCTCCACCTTGAAAATTATGAATTGAAGGCCATATTCCTTTCATAAACTAACTCAATTATCACAGGGAACTAATATGCTAGATTCTGCAGCATCTAACACCGATGATTTTCCTCTGAGAGATACATGTGTTTCTTCTTCTAAGCTGAATAAGTCTATTTGCTACAAATTCAGCCTTCTCCACGTTGAAAATTCTGATTTGCCAGAATTATACCCTTCAAAAACTAACCCATTTCTCACAAGGGAACAGTGTACTACATGCTGCAGCTGCTAATATAGATGTCTCTCTTTGGAGACATACATGACTTTCTTGACCATAGCTGAATCGGCCCATTTGGAACAAAATGAACCTTATTCCAATGTGAAAACTGTGATTTGCAGCAAGTATTCCTTTCTAAAACTAACACAGTTCCTACAGGTAAACAATGTGCTGGAAGCTCTTGATTCTGCCACAGATGCATGTCCTAGGAGAAATATATATGTTTCCTCACCCTAGTTGACTAGGCCTATTTGCAACAAAATGTGCCTTTCTCCACCTTGAAAACTGTGTTTGCAGGAAGTATGCCTTTAAAAAACTAACTGAATCCTCACAAAGAAACCAGGTGCTACATGCTGCAGCTAACAATACAGCTGGTTTTTTTTTTTTTTTTTTTTTGGAGATTTGTGAGCTTCGTTCACTCAGCTGAATAGGCCTATCTGGAACCAATGATCCTTACTCCAACTTAAAAAGTGATTTGCAAAAGGTTTGTCTCTCAAAACTAACTCAATTCTCACAGGGAAACAAGTGGCTGGTTGCTCTTGCTTCTACTACTGATCCTTTTCTTTTGAGAGATACATGTGTCTCGTCAACTCAGCATATGATGCGTATTTGCAATAAAAAGAACCTGTCTCCAAATTCAAAATCTGATTTGCAGGAAGTGCTCCATTCAAAAACTGCCTCAATTTCCACACGGAAACAATGGGCTAGATACTCCTTCTTCTACTACACACAGGTTTCTCTGGAGAGATAGTTGTGTATCATCAACTTAGTTGAATAGGCCTGTTTGTGACAAAATGAGCCATTCTCAACCTTGAAAACTAGGATTAGCAGGAAGTACTCCCTTCCAAAGCGAACTGAGATCTCACAAACGAACAACGTCTAACACAGACGGGTTTTTCCCGAGCCATACATGTGTTTCTTCACGTTTACCGAGTCGGCCTATTTGGAACAACAAAAACCTTTCTCCATCTTGAGAAGTTTGATTTGCAGAAATTATTTCTTTCAAAATCTAATTCAATTCCCATAGTTAAGCAATGTGCTACACGCTCCTGATTCTGTGACAGGAGGTATAATTTCGACAGTTACGTGTGTTTCCCCAAGTCAGAAGAGTAGGTCCATTTGCAACAAACTGAGCCTAAGTCCACCTTGAAAATTCCAATTGGAAGGACGTATTTCTTCAAAAACTAACTCTATTCTCCCAGGGAAACAATGTGATAGATGTTGCAGTTTCTCACATAGCTGGTTTTCTATCGAGAGATACATGTGGTTTTCAACTCTTCTGAATACGCCTACTTGGAGCAAACAGAGCCTATCTCCATACTGGAAATTAGGATTTGCAAGAAGTGTCCTATCCAAGATTTACTCAATTCTCACAGGGGAACAATGTGCTTGTGCTCCACCAGGGAACACAGAAAATTTTCAACCGACAGAAACATCTGTGTATCACCTTAAGAAAACAGGCCTATTTGGAACAAAATGAGCATCTCTTCACCATGAAAATTCAGATTTGAAGTATGTATTCCTATCAATTCTCAACTGGAAACAATGTGCTAGGTGCTCCTGCTCCTAACACGGACGGATTTTTTGCAGATAGAAATGTGTTTCTTGAACTAAGCTGAATAGGCCTATTTGGAACAAAAGGAGCCACTGTCCACCTTGAAAACTATGAATTGAAGGTAAGATTCCTTTCAAAAACTAACTCAGTTACCACAGGGAAACAATGTGGTAGATGAGACAGCCTCTGACAACGATGGTTTCCTTTGGAAACCTTCATGTGTTTCGTCATCTAAGCTGAATAAGTCTATTTGCTACAAATTTAGCCTTCTCCACCTTGAAAATTCTGATTTGCCAGAAATATACCCTTCAAAAACTGACTCATTTCTCACAAGGGAGCAATGTACTAGGTGATGCAGCTTTAACATAGATGCTTCTCTTTGGAGAGATGCATTTGTTTCTTGACTATCGCTGAATAGGCCCATTTGGAACCAAAGGAGCCTTATTGCAACTTGAAAACTATGATTGGCAGTAAGTATTCCTTTCAAAAACTAACACAGTTCTCGTAGGTAAACAATGTGCTAGAAGCTCCTGATTCTGCCTCAGATGCTTTTCCTGTGAGTGATACATATGTTTCCTCAACCTAGCTGAATAGGCCTATTTACAAGAAAATGTGCCTTTCTCCACCTTGAAACCTGTGATTTGCAGGAAGTATTCCTTTCATAAATAACCTGAATTCTCAAAAAGAAACCATGTGCTACATGCTGCAGCTTCTATCATAGCTGGTTTTCTTTCCAGAGATTTATAGTTTCCTCTCCTCAGTTGAATAGGCCTGTCTGGAACCAATGAGCCTTTCTCCAACTTAACAACTGTGATTAGCAGGTAGTATTTGTTTCAAGAACTAACTCAATTCTCACAGGGAAACAATGTGCTGGTTGCTCCTGCTTCTAACACACATGGTTTTCTTTCCAGAGGTACATGTGGTTCAAAACCTCAGCATAAGATGCCTATTTGAAGCAAAAAGATCCTCTCTTCAACTACAAAAATCTGATTCGGAGGAAGTGTTTCAATCAAACACTACCTCAATTTTCACATGGAAACAATGGGCTAGATGCTCTTTCTTCTATTACACACGGTTTTCTTTTGAGAGATAAATGTGTTTCACCAACAGAGCTGAGTAGGGCTGTTTGCAACAAAATGAGCCTTTCTCAATCTTGACAACTATGGTTTCCAGGAAGCACTCCATTCCAAACCGAACTGAGATCTCACAAAGGAACAACGTGTGACATTCTGCAAAGTCTAACACAGACGTTTGTTTTCTGAGACCTACATGTGTTTCTTCAACTTGTCTGAATAAGGCCTATTTGGAAGAAAATGAGCATTTCTTCACCTTCTAAATTCAGATTGGAAGTAAGTATTCCTTTCCAAAGCTACTTGATTCTCACAGGGAAACAATGTGCTAGTTGCTCCTGCTCCTAACACAGACGGTTTTCCTTTCAGATATACATGTGTTTCTTCAACTAAGCTGCATAGGCCTATTTGGAACAAAATGAGCCTTTCTAAACCTTGGAAGCTATGAATTCATGGATGCATTACTTTCAAAAACTAACTCACTTCTCACAGGGAATCCATGCACTAGCTGTTGCCGCTTTGAACACAAATGGTTTTCTTTTGACATATACATGAGTTTGTCTTCCACCTGATGAAGTCTACTTATGACAAATTGAGGCTTTCTCCTCCTTGAAAATTCTGATTTGCCAGAAATGTACCCTTCAAAAATGATCTCAATTATCACTGGGGAACAATGTGCTGGATGCTGCACATCATAACATACAGGGTTCTCTTCTAGTGAAACATGTGTTCTTTGACCGCAGCTGAATAGGCCTATTTGGAACCGAAGGAGTGTTATTCCAACTAGAAAGCCATGGTTTTTAACCAGTATTCCTTTCAAAAAGTACCTCAATTCTCATAAGTAAACGATGTCCTAGATGCTCCTGATTCTGCCACAGAGGGTTTAATTTCGAGAGACACAAGTGTTTAGTCACCTCAGCAGAGTAGGCCTCTTTGCAGCAAAATGAGCCATTCTCCACCTTTTAAACCTTGATTTGCAGGAAGTACACCATCCAAAACTAATTTAATTACCACAGGGAAATAATGTGCTAGATGCTCCTGGTTCTAACACACATGCTTTTCTTTGAGAGATACATGTGTTTCTTCACCTTACCTGAATAGGCCCATTTGGAACCAAATGAGCATTTCTTCACCTTGAAAATTCAGATAAGAAGAAAGTATTCCTTTCAAAAATCCACTCAATTCTCACAGGTAAACAATGTGCTAGTTGCTCCTGCTGATAACACACACAGTTTGCTTTGCAGTTAGACATGTGTTTCTTCAATAAATAAATAAGCTGATGAAGCTTATTTGGAGCAAAACGAGCCTTTCTCCACCTTGAAAATTATGAATTGAAGGCCATATTCCTTTCATAAACTAACTCAATTATCACAGGGAACTAATATGCTAGATTCTGCAGCATCTAACACCGATGATTTTCCTCTGAGAGATACATGTGTTTCTTCTTCTAAGCTGAATAAGTCTATTTGCTACAAATTCAGCCTTCTCCACGTTGAAAATTCTGATTTGCCAGAATTATACCCTTCAAAAACTAACCCATTTCTCACAAGGGAACAG
The DNA here is from genome assembly GCF_047511655.1 of Castor canadensis. Lineage (NCBI taxonomy): Eukaryota > Metazoa > Chordata > Mammalia > Rodentia > Castoridae > Castor > Castor canadensis. The sequence goes on along the minus strand of NC_133401.1, from coordinate 32,937,536 downwards.
TGTACTACATGCTGCAGCTGCTAATATAGATGTCTCTCTTTGGAGACATACATGACTTTCTTGACCATAGCTGAATCGGCCCATTTGGAACAAAATGAACCTTATTCCAATGTGAAAACTGTGATTTGCAGCAAGTATTCCTTTCTAAAACTAACACAGTTCCTACAGGTAAACAATGTGCTGGAAGCTCTTGATTCTGCCACAGATGCATGTCCTAGGAGAAATATATATGTTTCCTCACCCTAGTTGACTAGGCCTATTTGCAACAAAATGTGCCTTTCTCCACCTTGAAAACTGTGTTTGCAGGAAGTATGCCTTTAAAAAACTAACTGAATCCTCACAAAGAAACCAGGTGCTACATGCTGCAGCTAACAATACAGCTGGTTTTTTTTTTTTTTTTTTTTTGGAGATTTGTGAGCTTCGTTCACTCAGCTGAATAGGCCTATCTGGAACCAATGATCCTTACTCCAACTTAAAAAGTGATTTGCAAAAGGTTTGTCTCTCAAAACTAACTCAATTCTCACAGGGAAACAAGTGGCTGGTTGCTCTTGCTTCTACTACTGATCCTTTTCTTTTGAGAGATACATGTGTCTCGTCAACTCAGCATATGATGCGTATTTGCAATAAAAAGAACCTGTCTCCAAATTCAAAATCTGATTTGCAGGAAGTGCTCCATTCAAAAACTGCCTCAATTTCCACACGGAAACAATGGGCTAGATACTCCTTCTTCTACTACACACAGGTTTCTCTGGAGAGATAGTTGTGTATCATCAACTTAGTTGAATAGGCCTGTTTGTGACAAAATGAGCCATTCTCAACCTTGAAAACTAGGATTAGCAGGAAGTACTCCCTTCCAAAGCGAACTGAGATCTCACAAACGAACAACGTCTAACACAGACGGGTTTTTCCCGAGCCATACATGTGTTTCTTCACGTTTACCGAGTCGGCCTATTTGGAACAACAAAAACCTTTCTCCATCTTGAGAAGTTTGATTTGCAGAAATTATTTCTTTCAAAATCTAATTCAATTCCCATAGTTAAGCAATGTGCTACACGCTCCTGATTCTGTGACAGGAGGTATAATTTCGACAGTTACGTGTGTTTCCCCAAGTCAGAAGAGTAGGTCCATTTGCAACAAACTGAGCCTAAGTCCACCTTGAAAATTCCAATTGGAAGGACGTATTTCTTCAAAAACTAACTCTATTCTCCCAGGGAAACAATGTGATAGATGTTGCAGTTTCTCACATAGCTGGTTTTCTATCGAGAGATACATGTGGTTTTCAACTCTTCTGAATACGCCTACTTGGAGCAAACAGAGCCTATCTCCATACTGGAAATTAGGATTTGCAAGAAGTGTCCTATCCAAGATTTACTCAATTCTCACAGGGGAACAATGTGCTTGTGCTCCACCAGGGAACACAGAAAATTTTCAACCGACAGAAACATCTGTGTATCACCTTAAGAAAACAGGCCTATTTGGAACAAAATGAGCATCTCTTCACCATGAAAATTCAGATTTGAAGTATGTATTCCTATCAATTCTCAACTGGAAACAATGTGCTAGGTGCTCCTGCTCCTAACACGGACGGATTTTTTGCAGATAGAAATGTGTTTCTTGAACTAAGCTGAATAGGCCTATTTGGAACAAAAGGAGCCACTGTCCACCTTGAAAACTATGAATTGAAGGTAAGATTCCTTTCAAAAACTAACTCAATTACCACAGGGAAACAATGTGGTAGATGAGACAGCCTCTGACAACGATGGTTTCCTTTGGAAACCTTCATGTGTTTCGTCATCTAAGCTGAATAAGTCTATTTGCTACAAATTTATCCTTCTCCACCTTGAAAATTCTGATTTGCGAGAAATATACCCTTTAAAAACTGACTCATTTCTCACAAGGGAGCAATGTACTAGGTGATGCAGCTTTAACATAGATGCTTCTCTTTGGAGAGATGCATTTGTTTCTTGACTATCGCTGAATAGGCCCATTTGGAACCAAAGGAGCCTTATTGCAAATTGAAAACTATGATTGGCAGTAAGTATTCCTTTCAAAAACTAACACAGTTCTCGTAGGTAAACAATGTGCTAGAAGCTCCTGATTCTGCCTCAGATGCTTTTCCTGTGAGTGATACATATGTTTCCTCAACCTAGCTGAATAGGCCTATTTACAAGAAAATGTGCCTTTCTCCACCTTGAAACCTGTGATTTGCAGGAAGTATTCCTTTCATAAATTACCTGAATTCTCAAAAAGAAACCATGTGCTACATGCTGCAGCTTCTATCATAGCTGGTTTTCTTTCCAGAGATTTATAGTTTCCTCTCCTCAGTTGAATAGGCCTGTCTGGAACCAATGAGCCTTTCTCCAACGTAACAACTGTGATTAGCAGGTAGTATTTGTTTCAAGAACTAACTCAATTCTCACAGGGAAACAATGTGCTGGTTGCTCCTGCTTCTAACACACATGGTTTTCTTTCCAGAGGTACATGTGGTTCAAAACCTCAGCATAAGATGCCTATTTGAAGCAAAAAGATCCTCTCTTCAACTACAAAAATCTGATTCGGAGGAAGTGTTTCAATCAAACACTACCTCAATTTTCACATGGAAACAATGGGCTAGATGCTCTTTCTTCTATTACACACGGTTTTCTTTTGAGAGATAAATGTGTTTCACCAACAGAGCTGAGTAGGGCTGTTTGCAACAAAATGAGCCTTTCTCAATCTTGACAACTATGGTTTCCAGGAAGCACTCCATTCCAAACCGAACTGAGATCTCACAAAAGAACAACGTGTGACGTTCTGCAAAGTCTAACACAGACGTTTGTTTTCTGAGACCTACATGAGTTTCTTCAACTTGTCTGAATAAGGCCTATTTGGAAGAAAATGAGCATTTCTTCACCTTCTAAATTCAGATTGGAAGTAAGTATTCCTTTCCAAAGCTGCTTGATCCTCTCAGGGAAACAAAGTGCTAGTTGCTCCTGCTCCTAACACAGACGGTTTTCCTTTCAGATATACATGTGTTTCTTCAACTAAGCTGCATAGGCCTATTTGGAACAAAATGAGCCTTTCTAAACCTTGGAAGCTATGAATTCATGGATGCATTACTTTCAAAAACTAACTCACTTCTCACAGGGAATCCATGCACTAGCTGTTGCCGCTTTGAACACAAATGGTTTTCTTTTGACATATACATGAGTTTGTCTTCCACCTGATGAAGTCTACTTATGACAAATTGAGGCTTTCTCCTCCTTGAAAATTCTGATTTGCCAGAAATGTACCCTTCAAAAATGATCTCAATTATCACTGGGGAACAATGTGCTGGATGCTGCACATCATAACATACAGGGTTCTCTTCTAGTGAAACATGTGTTCTTTGACCGCAGCTGAATAGGCCTATTTGGAACCGAAGGAGTGTTATTCCAACTAGAAAGCCATGGTTTTTAACCAGTATTCCTTTCAAAAATTACCTCAATTCTCATAAGTAAACGATGTCCTAGATGCTCCTGATTCTGCCACAGAGGGTTTAATTTCGAGAGACACAAGTGATTAGTCAACTCTGCAGAGTAGGCCTCTTTGCAGCAAAATGAGCCATTCTCCACCTTTTAAACCTTGATTTGCAGGAAGTACACCATCCAAAACTAATTTAATTACCACAGGGAAATAATGTGCTAGATGCTCCTGGTTCTAACACACATGCTTTTCTTTGAGAGATACATGTGTTTCTTCACCTTACCTGAATAGGCCCATTTGGAACCAAATGAGCATTTCTTCACCTTGAAAATTCAGATAAGAAGAAAGTATTCCTTTCAAAAACCCACTCAATTCTCACAGGTAAACAATGTGCTAGTTGCTCCTGCTGATAACACACACAGTTCGCTTTGCAGTTAGACATCTGTTTCTTCAATAAATAAATAAGCTGATGAAGCTTATTTGGAGCAAAACGAGCCCTTCTCCACCTTGAAAAGTATGAGTTGAAGGCCATATTCCTTTCATAAACTAACTCAATTATCACAGGGAACTAATATGCTAGATTCTGCAGCATCTAACACCGATGATTTTCCTCTGAGAGATACATGTGTTTCTTCTTCTAAGCTGAATAAGTCTATTTGCTACAAATTCAGCCTTCTCCACGTTGAAAATTCTGATTTGCCAGAATTATACCCTTCAAAAACTAACCCATTTCTCACAAGGGAACAGTGTACTACATGCTGCAGCTGCTAATATAGATGTCTCTCTTTGGAGACATACATGACTTTCTTGACCATAGCTGAATCGGCCCATTTGGAACAAAATGAACCTTATTCCAATGTGAAAACTGTGATTTGCAGCAAGTATTCCTTTCTAAAACTAACACAGTTCCTACAGGTAAACAATGTGCTGGAAGCTCTTGATTCTGCCACAGATGCATATCCTAGGAGAAATATATATGTTTCCTCACCCTAGTTGACTAGGCCTATTTGCAACAAAATGTGCCTTTCTCCACCTTGAAAACTGTGTTTGCAGGAAGTATGCCTTTAAAAACTACCTGAATCCTCACAAAGAAACCAGGTGCTACATGCTGCAGCTAACAATACAGCTGGTTTTTTTTTTTTTTTTTTTGGAGATTTGTGAGCTTCGTTCACTCAGCTGAATAGGCCTATCTGGAACCAATGATCCTTACTCCAAATTAAAAAGTGATTTGCAAAAGGTTTGTCTCTCAAAACTAACTCAATTCTCACAGGGAAACAAGTGGCTGGTTGCTCTTGCTTCTACTACTGATCCTTTTCTTTTGAGAGATACATGTGTCTCGTCAACTCAGCATATGATCCGTATTTGCAATAAAAAGAACCTGTCTCCAAATTCAAAATCTGATTTGCAGGAAGTGCTCCATTCAAAAACTGCCTCAATTTCCACACGGAAACAATGGGCTAGATACTCCTTCTTCTACTACACACAGGTTTCTCTGGAGAGATAGTTGTGTATCATCAACTTAGTTGAATAGGCCTGTTTGTGACAAAATGAGCCATTCTCAACCTTGAAAACTAGGATTAGCAGGAAGTACTCCCTTCCAAAGCGAACTGAGATCTCACAAACGAACAACGTCTAACACAGACGGGTTTTTCCCGAGCCATACATGTGTTTCTTCACGTTTACCGAGTAGGCCTATTTGGAACAACAAAAACCTTTCTCCATCTTGAGAAGTTTGATTTGCAGAAATTATTTCTTTCAAAATCTAATTCAATTCCCATAGTTAAGCAATGTGCTACACGCTCCTGATTCTGTGACAGGAGGTATAATTTCGACAGTTACGTGTGTTTCCCCAAGTCAGAAGAGTAGGTCCATTTGCAACAAACTGAGCCTAAGTCCACCTTGAAAATTCCAATTGGAAGGACGTATTTCTTCAAAAACTAACTCTATTCTCCCAGGGAAACAATGTGATAGATGTTGCAGTTTCTCACATAGCTAGTTTTCTATCGAGAGATACATGTGGTTTTCAACTCTTCTGAATACGCCTACTTGGAGCAAACAGAGCCTATCTCCATACTGGAAATTAGGATTTGCAAGAAGTGTCCTATCCAAGATTTACTCAATTCTCACAGGGGAACAATGTGCTTGTGCTCCACCAGGGAACACAGAAAATTTTCAACCGACAGAAACATCTGTGTATCACCTTAAGAAAACAGGCCTATTTGGAACAAAATGAGCATCTCTTCACCATGAAAATTCAGATTTGAAGTATGTATTCCTATCAATTCTCAACTGGAAACAATGTGCTAGGTGCTCCTGCTCCTAACACGGACGGATTTTTTGCAGATAGAAATGTGTTTCTTGAACTAAGGTGAATAGGCCTATTTGGAACAAAAGGAGCCACTGTCCACCTTGAAAACTATGAATTGAAGGTAAGATTCCTTTCAAAAACTAACTCAATTACCACAGGGAAACAATGTGGTAGATGAGACAGCCTCTGACAACGATGGTTTCCTTTGGAAACCTTCATGTGTTTCGTCATCTAAGCTGAATAAGTCTATTTGCTACAAATTTATCCTTCTCCACCTTGAAAATTCTGATTTGCCAGAAATATACCCTTCAAAAACTGACTCATTTCTCACAAGGGAGCAATGTACTAGGTGATGCAGCTTTAACATAGATGCTTCTCTTTGGAGAGATGCATTTGTTTCTTGACTATCGCTGAATAGGCCCATTTGGAACCAAAGGAGCCTTATTGCAACTTGAAAACTATGATTGGCAGTAAGTATTCCTTTCAAAAACTAACACAGTTCTCGTAGGTAAACAATGTGCTAGAAGCTCCTGATTCTGCCTCAGATGCTTTTCCTGTGAGTGATACATATGTTTCCTCAACCTAGCTGAATAGGCCTATTTACAAGAAAATGTGCCTTTCTCCACCTTGAAACCTGTGATTTGCAGGAAGTATTCCTTTCATAAATTACCTGAATTCTCAAAAAGAAACCATGTGCTACATGCTGCAGCTTCTATCATAGCTGGTTTTCTTTCCAGAGATTTATAGTTTCCTCTCCTCAGTTGAATAGGCCTGTCTGGAACCAATGAGCCTTTCTCCAACTTAACAACTGTGATTAGCAGGTAGTATTTGTTTCAAAAACTAACTCAGTTCTCACAGGGAAACAATGTGCTAGTTGCTCCTGCTTCTAACACACATGGTTTTCTTTCCAGAGGTACATGTGGTTCAAAACCTCAGCATAAGATGCCTATTTGAAGCAAAAAGATCGTCTTTTCAACTACAAAAATCTGATTTGGAGGAAGTGTTTCAATCAAACACCACCTCAATTTTCACATGGAAACAATGGGCTAGATGCTCTTTCTTCTATTACACACGGTTTTCTTTTGAGAGATAAATGTGTTTCACCAACACAGCTGAGTAGGCCTGTTTGCAACAAAATGAGCCTTTCTCAATCTTGACAACTATGGTTTCCAGGAAGCACTCCATTCCAAACCGAACTGAGATCTCACAAAGGAACACTGTGTGACATTCTGCAAAGTATAACACAGACGTTTGTTTTCTGAGACCTACATGTGTTTCTTCAACTTGTCTGAATAAGGCCTATTTGGAAGAAAATGAGCATTTCTTCACCTTCTAAATTCAGATTGGAAGTAAGTATTCCTTTCCAAAGCTACTTGATCCTCACAGGGAAACAATGTGCTAGTTGCTCCTGCTCCTAACACAGACGGTTTTCCTTTCAGATATACATGTGTTTCTTCAACTAAGCTGCATAGGCCTATTTGGAACAAAATGAGCCTTTCTAAACCTTGGAAGCTACGAATTCATGGATGCATTACTTGCAAAAACTAACTCACTTCTCACAGGGAATCCATGCACTAGATGTTGCCGCTTTGAACACAAATGGTTTTCTTTGGACATATACATGAGTTTGTCTTCCAGCTGATTAAGTCTACTTATGACAAATTGAGGCTTTCTCCTCCTTGAAAATTCTGATTTGCCAGAAATATACCCTTCAAAAATGATCTCAATTATCACTGGGGAACAATGTGCTGGATGCTGCACATCATAACATACAGGGTTCTCTTCTAGTGAAACATGTGTTCTTTGACCGCAGCTGAATAGGCCTATTTGGAACCAAAGGAGTGTTATTCCAACTAGAAAGCCATGGTTTTTAACCAGTATTCCTTACAAAAAGTACCTCAATTCTCATAAGTAAACAATGTCCTAGATGCTCCTGATTCTGCCACAGAGGGTTTAATTTCGAGAGACACAAGTGTTTAGTCAACTCAGCAGAGTAGGCCTCTTTGCAGCAATATGAGCCATTCTCCACCTTTAAACCTTGATTTGCAGGAAGTACACCATCCAAAACTAATTTAATTACCACAGGGAAATAATGTGCTAGATGCTCCTGGTTCTAACACACATGCTTTTCTTTGAGAGATACATGTGTTTCTTCACCTTACCTGAATAGGCCCATTTGGAACCAAATGAGCATTTCTTCACCTTGAAAATTCACATAAGAAGAAAGTATTCCTTTCAAAAACCCACTCAATTCTCACAGGTAAACAATGTGCTAGTTGCTCCTGCTGATAACACACACAGTTTGCTTTGCAGTTAGACATGTGTTTCTTCAATAAATAAATAAGCTGATGAAGCTTATTTGGAACAAAACGAGCCTTTCTCCACCTTGAAAAGTATGAATTGAAGGCCATATTCCTTTCATAAACTAACTCAATTATCACAGGGAAATAATATGCTAGATTCTGCAGCATCTAACACAGATGATTTTCCTCTGAGAGATACATGTGTTTCTTCTTCTAAGCTGAATAAGTCTATTTGCTACAAATTCAGCCTTCTCCACGTTGAAAATTCTGATTTGCCAGAATTATACCCTTCAAAAACTAACCCATTTCTCACAAGGGAACAGTGTACTACATGCTGCAGCTGCTAATATAGATGTCTCTCTTTGGAGACATACATGACTTTCTTGACCATAGCTGAATCGGCCCATTTGGAACAAAATGAACCTTATTCCAATGTGAAAACTGTGATTTGCAGCAAGCATTCCTTTCTAAAACTAACACAGTTCTCACAGGTAAACAATGTGCTGGAAGCTCTTGATTCTGCCACAGATGCATGTCCTAGGAGAAATATATATGTTTCCTCACCCTAGTTGACTAGGCCTATTTGCAACAAAATGTGCCTTTCTCCACCTCGAAAACTGTGTTTGCAGAAAGTATTCCTTTAAAAAACTGAATTCTCACAAAGAAACCAGGTGCTACATGCTGCAGCTAACAATACAGCTGGTTTTTTTTTTTTTGGAGATTCATGAGCTTCGTTCAGTCAGTTGAATAGGCCTATCTGGAACCAATGATCCTTACTCCAACTTAAAAAGTGATTTGCAAATGGTTTGTCTCTCAAAAAGAACTCAATTCTCACAGGGAAAGAAGTGGCTGCTTGCTCTGGCTTCTACTACTGATCCTTTTCTTTTGAGAGATACATGTGTGTCGTCAACTCAGCATATGATGCGTATTTGCAATAAAAAGAACCTGTCTCCAAATTCAAAATCTGATTTGCAGGAAGTGCTCCATTCAAAAACTGCCTCAATTTCCACACGGAAACAATGGCCTAGATACTCCTTCTTCTATTACACACAGGTTTCTCTGGAGAGATAGTTGTGTATCATCAACTTAGTTGAATAGGCCTGTTTGTGACAAAATGAGCCATTCTCAACCTTGAAAACTAGCATTAGCAGGAAGTACTCCCTTCCAAAGGGAAGTGAGATCTCACAAACAAACAAGGTCTAACACAGACGGTTTTTTCCCGAGCCATACATGTGGTTCTTCACGTTTACGAAGTAGTCCTATTTGGAACAACAAAACCTTTCTCCATCTTGAGAAGTTTGATTTGCAGAAATTATTTCTTTCAAAATCTAATTCAATTCCCATAGTTAAGCAATGTGCTACACGCTCCTGATTCTCTGACAGGAGGTATAATTTCGACAGCTACGTGTGTTTCCCCAAAGAAGAAGAGTAGGTCCATTTGCAACAAACTGAGCCTAAGTCCACCTTGAAAATTCCTATTGGAAGGATGCATTTCTTCAAAAACTAACTCTATTCTCCCAGGGAAACAATGTGATAGATGTTGCAGTTTCTCACATAGATGGTTTGCTATCGAGAGATACATGTGGTTTTCAACTCTTCTGAATACGCCTGCTTGGAGCAAACAGAGCCTATCTCCATACTGGAAATTAGGATTTGCAAGAAGTGTCCTATCCAAGATTTACTCAATTCTCACAGGGGAACAATGTGCTTGTGATCCACCAGGGAACACAGAAAATTTTCAACCGACAGAAACATCTGTGTATCACCTTAAGAAAACAGGCCTATTTGGAACAAAATGAGCATCTCTTCACCATGAAAATTCTGACTTGAAGTATGTATTCCTATCAATTCTCAACTGGAAACAATGTGCTAGGTGCTCCTGCTCCTAACACGGACGGATTTTTTGCAGATAGAAATGAGTTTCTTGAAGTAAGCTGAATAGGCCTATTTGGAACAAAAGGAGCCACTGTCCACCTTGAAAACTATGAATTGAAGGAAAGATTCCTTTCAAAAACTAACTCAATTACCACAGGGAAACAATGTGGTAGATGAGACAGCCTCTGACAAAGATGGTTTCCTTTGGAAACCGACATGTGTTTCGTGATCTAAGCTGAATAAGTCTATTTGCTACAAATTTAGCCTTCTCCACCTTGCAAATTCTGATTTTCCAGAAATATACCCTTCAAAAACTGACTCATTTCTCACAAGGGAGCAATGTACTAGGTGATGCAGCTTTAACATAGATGCTTCTCTTTGGAGAGATGCATTTGTTTCTTGACTATCGCTGAATAGGCCCATTTGGAACCAAAGGAGCCTTATTGCAACTTGAAAACTATGATTGGCAGTAAGAATTCCTTTCAAAAACTAACACAGTTCTCTTAGGTAAACAATGTGCTAGAAGCTCCTGATTCTGCCTCAGATGCTTTTCCTGTGAGATATACATATGTTTCCTCAACCTAGCTGAATAGGCCTGTTTGCAAGAAAATGTGCCTTTATCCACCTTGAAACCTGTGATTTGCAGGAAGTATTCCTTTCATAAATTACCTGAATTCTCAAAAAGAAACCATGTGCTACATGCTGCAGCTTCTATCATAGCTTTTTTTCTTTCCAGAGATTTATAGTTTCCTCTCCTCAGTTGAATAGGCCTGTCTGGAACCAATGAGCCTTTCTCCAACTTAACAACTGTGATTAGCAGGTAGTATTTGTTTCAAAAATTAACTCAATTCTCACAGGGAAACAATGTGCTGGTTGCTCCTGCTTCTAACACACATGGTTTTCTTTCCAGAGGTACATGTGGTTCAAAACCTCAGCATAAGATGCCTACTTGAAACAAAAAGATCGTCTCTTCAACTACAAAAATCTGATTCGGAGGAAGTGTTTCAATCAAACACTACCTCAATTTTCACATGGAAACAATGGGCTAGATGCTCTTTCTTCTATTACACATGGTTTTCTTTTGAGAGATAAATGTGTTTCACCAACACAGCTGAGTAGGGCTGTTTGCAACAAAATGAGCCTTTCTCAATCTTGACAACTATGGTTTCCAGGAAGCACTCCATTCCAAACCGAACTGAGATCTCACAAAGGAATACCATGTGACATTCTGCAAAGTCTAACACAGACGTTTGTTTTCTGAGACCTACATGTGTTTCTTCAACTTGTCTGAATAAGGCCTATTTGGAAGAAAATGAGCATTTCTTCACCTTCTAAATTCAGATTGGATGTAAGTATTCCTTTCCAAAGCTACTTGATCCTCACAGGGAAACAATGTGCTAGTTGCTCCTGCTCCTAACACAGGCGGTTTTCATTTCAGATATACATGTATTTCTTCAACTAAGCTGCATAGGCCTATTTGGAACAAAATGAGCCTTTCTAAACCTTGGAAGCTATGAATTCATGGATGCATTACTTGCAAAAACTAACTCACTTCTCACAGGGAATCCATGCACTAGATGTTGCCGCTTTGAACACAAATGGTTTTCTTTTGACATATACATGAGTTTGTCTTCCAGCTGATTAAGTCTACTTATGACAAATTGAGGCTTTCTCCTCCTTGAAAATTGTGATTTGCCAGAAATATACCCTTCAAAAATGATCTCAATTATCACTGGGGAACAATGTGCTGGATGCTGCACATCATAACATACAGGGTTCTCTTCTAGTGAAACATGTGTTCTTTGACCGCAGCTGAATAGGCCTATTTGGAACCAAAGGAGTGTTATTCCAACGAGAAAGCTATGGTTTTTAACCAGTATTCCTTTCAAAAAGTACCTCAATTCTCATAAGTAAACGATGTCCTAGATGCTCCTGATTCTGCCACAGAGGGTTTAATTTCGAGAGACACAAGTGTTTAGTCAACTCAGCAGAGTAGGCCTCTTTGCAGCAATATGGGCCATTCTCCACCTTTAAACCTTGATTTGCAGGAAGTACACCATCCAAAACTAATTTAATTACCACAGGGAAATAATGTGCTAGATGCTCCTGGTTCTAACACACATGCTTTTCTTTGAGAGATACATGTGTTTCTTCACCTTACCTGAATAGGCCCATTTGGAACCAAATGAGCATTTCTTCACCTTGAAAATTCACATAAGAAGAAAGTATTTCTTTCAAAAAACCACTCAATTCTCACAGGTAAACAATGTGCTAGTTGCTCCTGCTGATAACACACACAGTTTGCTTTGCAGTTAGACATGTGTTTCTTCAATAAATAAATAAGCTGATGAAGCTTATTTGGAGCAAAACGAGCCTTTCTCCACCTTGAAAAGTATGAATTGAAGGCCATATTCCTTTCATAAACTAACTCAATTATCACAGGGAAATAATATGCTAGATTCTGCAGCATCTAACACAGATGATTTTCCTCTGAGAGATAAATGTGTTTCTTCTTCTAAGCTGAATAAGTCTATTTGCTACAAATTCAGCCTTCTCCACGTTGAAAATTCTGATTTGCCAGAATTATACCCTTCAAAAACTAACCCATTTCTCACAAGGGAACAGTGTACTACATGCTGCAGCTGCTAATATAGATGTCTCTCTTTGGAGACATACATGACTTTCTTGACCATAGCTGAATCGGCCCATTTGGAACAAAATGAACCTTATTCCAATGTGAAAACTGTGGTTTGCAGCAAGCATTCCTTTCTAAAACTAACACAGTTCTCACAGGTAAACAATGTGCTGGAAGCCCTTGATTCTGCCACAGATGCATGTCCTAGGAGAAATATATATGTTTCCTCACCCTAGTTGACTAGGCCTATTTGCAACAAAATGTGCCTTTCTCCACCTTGAAAACTGTGTTTGCAGGAAGTATTCCTTTAAAAAACTAACTGAATTCTCACAAAGAAACCAGGTGCTACATGCTGCAGCTAACAATACAGCTGGTTTTTTTTTTTTTGGAGATTCATGAGCTTCGTTCAGTCAGCTGAATAGGCCTATCTGGAACCAATGATCCTTACTCCAACTTAAAAAGTGATTTGCAAAAGGTTTGTCTCTCAAAACTAACTCAATTCTCACAGGGAAACAAGTGGCTGGTTGCTCTTGCTTCTACTACTGATCCTTTTCTTTTGAGAGATACATGTGTGTCGTCAACTCAGCATATGATGCGTATTTGCAATAAAAAGAACCTGTCTCCAAATTCAAAATCTGATTTGCAGGAAGTGCTCCATTCAAAAACTGCCTCAATTTCCACACGGAAACAATGGCCTAGATACTCGTTCTTCTATTACACACAGGTTTCTCTGGAGAGATTGTTGTGTATCATCAACTTAGTTGAATAGGCCTGTTTGTGACAAAATGAGCCATTCTCAACCTTGAAAACTAGCATTAGGAGGAAGTACTCCCTTCCAAAGGGAAGTGAAATCTCACAAACAAACAAGGTCTAACACAGACGGTTTTTTCCCGAGCCATACATGTGGTTCTTCACGTTTACCAAGTAGGCCTATTTGGAACAACAAAACCTTTCTCCATCTTGAGAAGTTTGATTTGCAGAAATTATTTCTTTCAAAATCTAATTCAATTCCCATAGTTAAGCAATGTGCTACATGCTCCTGATTCTCTGACAGGAGGTATAATTTCGACAGCTACGTGTGTTTCCCCAAGTCAGAAGAGTAGGTCCATTTGCAACAAACTGAGCCTAAGTCCACCTTGAAAATTCCAATTGGAAGGATGCATTTCTTCAAAAACTAACTCTATTCTCCCAGGGAAACAATGTGATAGATGTTGCAGTTTCTCACATAGCTGGTTTGCTATCGAGAGATACATGTGGTTTTCAACTCTTCTGAATACGCCTGCTTGGAGCAAACAGAGCCTATCTCCATACTGGAAATTAGGATTTGCAAGAAGTGTCCTATCCAAGATTTACTCAATTCTCACAGGGGAACAATGTGCTTGTGATCCACCAGGGAACACAGAAAATTATCAACCGATAGAAACATCTGTGTATCACCTTAAGAAAACAGGCCTATTTGGAACAAAATGAGCATATCTTCACCATGAAAATTCTGACTTGAAGTATGTATTCCTATCAATTCTCAACTGGAAACAATGTGCTAGTTGCTCCTGCTCCTAACACGGACGGATTTTTTGCAGATAGAAATGAGTTTCTTGAAGTAAGCTGAATAGGCCTATTTGGAACAAAAGGAGCCACTGTCCACCTTGAAAACTATGAATTGAAGGAAAGATTCCTTTCAAAAACTAACTCAATTACCACAGGGAAACAATGTGGTAGATGAGACAGCCTCTGACAAAGATGGTTTCCTTTGGAAACCTACATGTGTTTCGTCATCTAAGCTGAATAAGTCTATTTGCTACAAATTTAGCCTTCTCCACCTTGAAAATTCTGATTTGCCAGAAATATACCCTTCAAAAACTGACTCATTTCTCACAAGGGAGCAATGTACTAGGTGATGCAGCTTTAACATAGATGCTTCTCTTTGGAGAGATGCATTTGTTTCTTGACTATCGCTGAATAGGCCCATTTGGAACCAAAGGAGCCTTATTGCAACTTGAAAACTATGATTGGCAGTAAGTATTCCTTTCAAAAACTAACACAGTTCTCGTAGGTAAACAATGTGCTAGAAGCTCCTGATTCTGCCTCAGATGCTTTTCCTGTGAGATATACATATGTTTCCTCAACCTAGCTGAATAGGCCTGTTTGCAAGAAAATGTGCCTTTGTCCACCTTGAAACCTGTGATTTGCAGGAAGTATTCCTTTCATAAATTACCTGAATTCTCAAAAAGAAACCATGTGCTACATGCTGCAGCTTCTATCATAGCTGGTTTTCTTTCCAGAGATTTATAGTTTCCTCTCCTCAGTTGAATAGGCCTGTCTGGAACCAATGAGCCTTTCTCCAACTTAACAACTGTGATTAGCAGGAAGGATTTGTTTCAAAAACTAACTCAATTCTCACAGGGAAACAATGTGCTGGTTGCTCCTGCTTCTAACACACATGGTTTTCTTTCCAGAGGTACATGTGGTTCAAAACCTCAGCATAAGATGCCTACTTGAAACAAAAAGATCGTCTCTTCAACTACAAAAATCTGATTCGGAGGAAGTGTTTCAATCAAACACTACCTCAATTTTCACATGGAAACAATGGGCTAGATGCTCTTTCTTCTATTACACACGGTTTTCTTTTGAGAGATAAATGTGTTTCACCAACACAGCTGAGTAGGCCTGTTTGCAACAAAATGAGCCTTTCTCAATCTTGACAACTATGATTTCCAGGAAGCACTCCATTCCAAACCGAACTGAGATCTCACAAAGGAACACCTTGTGACATTCTGCAAAGTCTAACACAGACGTTTGTTTTCTGAGACCTACATGTGTTTCTTCAACTTGTCTGAATAAGGCCTATTTGGAAGAAAATGAGCATTTCTTCACCTTCTAAATTCAGATTAGATGTAAGTATTCCTTTCCAAAGCTACTTGATCCTCACAGGGAAACAATGTGCTAGTTGCTCCTGCTCCTAACACAGGCGGTTTTCATTTCAGATATACATGTATTTCTTCAACTAAGCTGCATAGGCCTATTTGGAACAAAATGAGCCTTTCTAAACCTTGGAAGCTATGAATTCATGGATGCATTACTTGCAAAAACTAACTCACTTCTCACAGGGAATCCATGCACTAGATGTTGCCGCTTTGAACACAAATGGTTTTCTTTTGACATATACATGAGTTTGTCTTCCAGCTGATTAAGTCTACTTATGACAAATTGAGTCTTTCTCCTCCTTGAAAATTGTGATTTGCCAGAAATATACCCTTCAAAAATGATCTCAATTATCACTGGGGAACAATGTGCTGGATGCTGCACATCATAACATACAGGGTTCTCTTCTAGTGAAACATGTGTTCTTTGACCGCAGCTGAATAGGCCTATTTGGAACCAAAGGAGTGTTATTCCAACTAGAAAGCCATGGTTTTTAACCAGTATTCCTTTCAAAAAGTACCTCAATTCTCATAAGTAAACAATGTCCTAGATGCTCCTGATTCTGCCACAGAGGGTTTAATTTCGAGAGACACAAGTGTTTAGTCAACTCAGCAGAGTAGGCCTCTTTGCAGCAATATGAGCCATTCTCCACCTTTAAACCTTGATTTGCAGGAAGTACACCATCCAAAACTAATTTAATTACCACAGGGAAATAATGTGCTAGATGCTCCTGGTTCTAACACACATGCTTTTCTTTGAGAGATACATGTGTTTCTTCACCTTACCTGAATAGGCCCATTTGGAACCAAATGAGCATTTCTTCACCTTGAAAATTCACATAAGAAGAAAGTATTTCTTTCAAAAACCCACTCAATTCTCACAGGTAAACAATGTGCTAGTTGCTCCTACTGATAACACACACAGTTTTCTTTGCAGTTAGACATGTTTTTCTTCAATAAATAAATAAGCTGATGAAGCTTATTTGGAGCAAAACGAGCCTTTCTCCACCTTGAAAAGTATGAATTGAAGGCCATATTCCTTTCATAAACTAACTCAATTATCACAGGGAACTAATATGCTAGATTCTGCAGCATGTAACACAGATGATTTTCCTCTGAGAGATACATGTGTTTCTTCTTCTAAGCTGAATAAGTCTATTTGCTACAAATTCAGCCTTCTCCACGTTGAAAATTCTGATTTGCCAGAATTATACCCTTCAAAAACTAACCCATTTCTCACAAGGGAACAGTGTACTACATGCTGCAGCTGCTAATATAGATGTCTCTCTTTGGAGACATACATGACTTTCTTGACCATAGCTGAATCGGCCCATTTGGAACAAAATGAACCTTATTCCAATGTCAAAACTGTGGTTTGCAGCAAGCATTCCTTTCTAAAACTAACACAGTTCTCACAGGTAAACAATGTGCTGGAAGCTCTTGATTCTGCCACAGATGCATGTCCTAGGAGAAATATATATGTTTCCTCACCCTAGTTGACTAGGCCTATTTGCAACAAAATGTGCCTTTCTCCACCTTGAAAACTGTGTTTGCAGGAAGTATTCGTTTAAAAAACTAACTGAATTCTCACAAAGAAACCAGGTGCTACATGCTGCAGCTAACAATACAGCTGGTTTTTTTTTTTTGGAGATTCATGAGCTTCGTTCAGTCAGCTGAATAGGCCTATCTGGAACCAATGATCCTTATTCCAACTTAAAAAGTGATTTGCAAAAGGTTTGTCTCTCAAAACTAACTCAATTCTCACAGGGAAACAAGGGGCTGGTTGCTCTTGCTTCTACTACTGATCCTTTTCTTTTGAGAGATACATGTGTCTGGTCAACTCAGCATATGATTCGTATTTGCAATAAAAAGAACCTGTCTCCAAATTCAAAATCTGATTTGCAGGAAGTGCTCCATTCAAAAACTGCCTCAATTTCCACA